>NC_142181.1:964718-1007218 GCF_026936395.1 Plectropomus leopardus | reverse complement strand
GACACTGAGACACTGAGGACACTGAGACACTGAGAGACTGAGTACACTGAGAGACTGAGGACACTGAGACACTGAGGACACTGAGGACACTGAGTACACTGAGAGACTGAGGACACTGAGACACTGAGGACACTGAGGACACTGAGTACACTGAGAGACTGAGGACACTGAAAGACCAAGGACACTGAGAGACTGAGTACTGAGGACACTGAGGACACTGAGTACACTGAGAGACTGAGGACACTGAAAGACCGAGGACACTGAGAGACTGAGTACTGAGGACACTGAGACACTGAGGACACTGAGACACTGAGGACACTGAGGACACTGAGAGACTGAGGACACTGAGGACACTGAGGACACTGAGACACTGAGAGACTGAGGACACTGAAAGACCGAGGACACTGAGAGACTGAGTACTGAGGACACTGAGAGACTGAGTACTGAGGACACTGAGACACTGAGGACACTGAGACACTGAGGACACTGAGGACACTGAGGACACTGAGACACTGAGGACACTGAGACACTGAGGACACTGAGGACACTGAGAGACTGAGCCAGCAGTCTGAAGACTGGAGACATAGCGTCCTCTGCTGGCCAAACACAGGACTGCAGCTGACAAATAGTACTGCTCAGAAACACGACTGCAGGTACTACTGCTACTGCTGATAAATACTACTGCAGGTACTACTGCTACTGCTGATAAATACTACTGCAGGTAGGACTGCTGAGAAAAACTACTGCAGGTACTACTACTGATAAATACTACTGCTGAGCAAACTACTGCTTTTACTACCTCTATTGCTGAAAAATACTACTACAGAAAAATACTACTGTAAGTACTACTTCTGAAAAATACTACTGCTGTGAAATAATGGAGCAGAAAACTGATTAAATCTGATTAATCACAATTAAATACAGAAATTCTTCAATGAATCGTGTTTAAAAAAAGAAATCTTACATTTAAATTTACATTCTTAAAAAATACACAAAATGCACAAAATAAATGCTAAAAAAATAAACCTCCTTTCACTGTTCTTTTTTTGTGACGTGAGTGGAGGACGTTTTGTCTCACAGCGTTTCGTCCACACACACCCAAGACTCGTCAAAGCGACCTTTAATAATCCTAAAATAATCATGTGGAGCTTTAAAGTCTGTCAGAAAACTGCTCGTCGTTTTCCACAATCATCAATTTTACAGCAGCAGAATCTCCTGAATTAATGATTCATCATCAAACATTTAACACACACACACACACACACACACACACACACACACACTGTGTGTGTGTGCGTGTGTGTGTGTGATATTTAACCAGAGAATCGTCCAGCCTGTAGTTCGCCGTAATGTCAGAATTTCCTGAAATCTTTAAAATTTGCTTTTAACCTGATTAAAAAGTAATAAAACCCAATAATGAGGTTAAATGTCCTGACTGATATTAACATTTTTATATTTAATGGAATAACTCACAGGTGGGATTTTTTTATATTAAACTCATGAGATAATAACTTCAGCAGAAAATAATATTATTAATAAAAGTAAGCTTTGTTTTTTCAGAAATATAACGCGTGCAGAAACTCAACATCTTTAATCCTGATAGTGTCGAGTTATCTCAATAAACATCAACATTTAACACCAATTTCATGTTTTGGGAATTTAAATTTTAGACTTCATGTCAGTAGATTAATCAGAAATCTGTATTTTTAAGAAGCAGCTCAAGTACGATTTCTACACTCTTGCTTTTAATTATTTACACCTTTTATCTATTTTTATCGCATATTATTGTTATCTTCTTTTAGATTTGTTTGTTCTCCCCGCTGGCCTGTCTGCAGCTTTTTCCAGAGTTAAGGTATCCATGTGCTGTATAATAATCTTATTTTTTTTGTTTTTGTTTATTTAATTTTATATATTTTTCTACACATTTTTCTTAATTTATTTATTTATCTACTCTTTTGAGCTGCAGTTTAAGTATTAAAGGTGCTATACAAATAAAGATTATTATTATTCTGATTATTGTCATTTACTATTATTATGTTTTATGTTCTGTATTGAGCTTTTTTATGCTTTTTAACACAAACTGCCCTTTGGGATAAATAATAAAATTGAATATAATAACAATAATAATGATTATTATTATCAAAATGAAAATAATTGAATGAGCTCTACCAGCTACATCAAAAAAACTGTTTTTACATGATCGCTGACAGTTACTTTAAATATTTTTACTGCATTTAAGTGATTCTATGCACAGACTTTTACTAGAACATTAATGCAGTACTTTCAGTGTAGTATTACCACAGTAAAGGATGTGAGTACTCCCTGCAGCCCATGATGGAGAATATAAGCAGAAAAAAGGCAGCATGATAATAAACTGATATGTTAGAATAATGTGATGTTTTTCAGATGTTATTTATGAAGTCAGATTTCTGCACATTCACTCCCACATTCAGTAGCTGTCTGTGACCACCGGGGGGAGACACAGAGACACGTCTGTCCACAACAACAGCAGGACGAGTCTGTCCAAACCGACCTGCTCCATCCGTCCTCCACAAAACACCTGGACACCGAGCCGAGTCTCCGTCACGGAGGACATTCGATCACAGAGACACAAAGCCACCGAATCACAGAGAGACAAACGGCGAGTCTCCTGTCCCGCAGCAACAGTCCCTCACGTTTCCCTGAGCTCGTCCCTTAAATTTCTGTTCAGAGAAAATATCAGAGAAGTTGACTCCAGGTGAACCAAACGCTCTGAGCAGGTGAGCTCAGCGATGAATCCCACTGACCATCAGTCACCTGTCAGCACAGGTAACGCCCCCGAAACACCATATAAGGGCAGGTTTAGTGCCGAAAGCCAAAAAAATGAAAGCCAAAAAAAGCTGAAAGAAGAAAAAAAAACTGACGTTCTGTTAAATAACCTGAAAGTAAATGTGATTTCAGGAAGATGCATTTAAGTATTAAAAGTAAAAGTACACATGCAAAAAGGTTTAAATAAATGTAATAAATCAAAATGATTGAAGTTGTTAAAATAAAAAGCAGCATTTCCTCACACATATGGTTTATATGAGAAGCTGGAACCAGGATGCTTTTTTTGCATGAAAAATGACTTACATAATTAAAGAAATATTTGCTAGTTAATTTTCTAATTAATCACTAATTGTTTCAGCTGCACTTTTATGGTTTCATAATTTTGGTTTGTGAGCAAAAATCTTAATTTGTAAAGTAGTTATCTAATAAAAGTAGTGGATTACAAAGTATAATATTTCCCTCAGAAGTGGAGTAAAATTGGAAAGTGTCGAATGAGATTACAATGAGCGTAAAGGGCTGGGTGATTTTGAAAAAAGTCTTATGATATTTTTTTCATATCAGTCAGTTTCGATATTTATCACAGTATATATATAATCAATATTTCTGTGGAGCTTAAAGGTCCCTTTGACTCCTCAGTGAGATATGAAGATATCATCAGGTTCATTTAGGTTAAATATTTATTTTCTGTCAGACATTGAACATGACAAATATACTGTAGAACAGCATCACCAGCTGGAGGACCTATTCTACTAAAACTCACAGAGGTCCAGGTACTAAAATGTCCTCCCAGCAAAGGTCCGAGCCTCAAACCTAAAATCAATATCAACATTAACTGAACATTTTACTTTGATTACGATTAAAGATCGATTATTTTGCTTTTTTGTGGGTTTTTTTGTCCTCATAGTTCACTGACACAGTGTCATGTGACCATGGTGTGTTGGAGTGTAATAAACATATGATTTATTATTATTGATTAAACTTTCCAGCATTATATAAAAATGAAAAGCTCCATCTGAAACAAACTTCAGGTAAATTGAAGCACATTGTGCTGATAATAGGCCAACCTCTCCTGACTGCAGGACTCTGACTTCAGCTTCTGTCAAACTTCTGTGCTGTTAATCATTTTACTCAGGAATTAAAACGTTTGAGTCGGCCTACTTCTCCTATAGCTGCCAACAGCTGGATGAGACACGGAGCGATGCGTCCTGCTGTTTCTAAATAATTCATCCAAAGTCTGATTAAAGCTGAAACTAACACAAAGTCGTCTGTAGAGTCTAAAGAAGTCACTTTCACCTCTGCAGATGTGTCTGTTTCAGACACTTTGGTGCTGTGAGGAGAAGCTGCGCTCTGTCTGTCTGTCTCACTGCGCTGCTGTCGCACCATCAGCTGTTTGATCCGCCATGATAAATAGATTTATTTTAATTTATTTTATTTTATTTTTGATTATGATGTTATTTTGAGGTTATTTAGGTAAGCAGTGTTTTTGTATTAATGATGGATTTTATTCTTTTTTATTTTATTTTATTTTATTTTTAGTTTTGAAAGAAAATTGTAGCTCTTAGAAAATACCTTTATTCTCGATATGAAGTTACGGATGCTGACGTGAACGTTTGTTTTTTTGGTCTGTAACTTGTAACATAATTTAGCCCTCTCGTGACAGCCAGCAAAGCCCAGTTTTCCTGTGACACGTTTTTTTTTTATTAATTTATTTTTTAATCTCACTGTATGCAGATGATGTGTTGTTTTATGTCCTAGACTTCCTGCTGCATGACCTCACCTTTGGCAGAGCGTGTTTATGCAGGAATGCAGCCAAAGTTTTCAAAAGATGAAGAATGAAAAGGGTTAATTAGCTTCACATTTTCTCCACTGGCTGTGATGAATGTGACCGTGCTGGTGTTGCTGATGGTTATGAGGATGTCTGATGTCTGCTGTCAGTGTGAACGTGCACGTCTGTTAGTCAGGAAGGACTGAAGTGTCAGTCCATGAATCGAAACTGTCTGTAGGAGCTGATATTTTTATGTTTTTCCGTCTAAAAAACAGCAGCTGATTTATGGATGAAGCTTTTCTCTCCTGAGTTCAGGTAAAGTGAAGAAACGCTGCAAAAACACACACGAGGAGCTGAGAGAGCCGAGGAAACACACAGCTGCTCAGACAGAAATACACAACGCTGTAAATATAACTGAGACATCACTGTCAAGGTCAAACACACACACACACACACACACACACACACACACACACACACACACACACACACACACACGGCGCTGGAGGTAATTTTAGAGGTGTGTTCTGTTTCTGTCACAGGTTACGCAGCTAAAAATGTTGCTCTCGCTGAGTTTTTTTCCTGCAAACTCGCTGCAAAACAATTAAAGTGGAGCACATCAAAAACACAACTTCCTGTTTCCTTATAAACTTACAATAAAACCAGAGGTGTGTGTGTGTGTGTGTGTGTGTGTGTGTGTAAAGAGATATTTGTGAAGTGAGGTGTCGGCTGGTTGAAGGTGTGAGACACTGAGAGCTGATCACAGACGTTAACGCTGATATTTATATTCACTAATATTAATATCTCACACAACCGCAGTGTACACGCCTTAAAATGGACAACTGTGGAAGTAAAACTGTGTACTCTGTGTACCTATATTTATTCATCTCTGCAGAACATGTTTATTAGTTATCAGTATAAACCTGTATGCACCTTTATATAGTCTAGATTTCCCTCTATACAGTCTGTATTTATATTTATACAAGTATTATAAATTAGGGACAAATTTGAATTCCATTCTTTAAACTGTGTTTAAAAAATGACAAATATATCTACTTTGTACCTGAAATATTCTGTATATACTTGATATAGTCTGTATATTCATTTATATGATCTGCATGTGCCTGAGCGTATCTATAACTTTAAACATATATTTAGATAGAGAGACTATAAATATGATATAATAATAATAATAATAATAATAATAATAATAATAATAATAATAATATATAAACTGCTGACTTTATTTTTATTTATTCAGATACTGTTCTGCACTTTACACATGTATATATGTATATATGCACAGTCTCTTAGTTTTTTTTAAGCATATTCCTTTATATTCTATTAATAATGTGTGCTCTTTATTCTCTGTTCTTACTGCATGGCGCTGCTACACCCCAGTTTCTCAGTTTTGAGATCAATAAAGTATATCTATCTATCTATCTATCTATCTATCAGAAGGGCATTTTTGTAAAAAAAAATAACTTAAACTTAAACTAATAATTGAAAAATGCAAATTTGTGTAAAAAGTCTCACTTTTGAAAATATCAAATATATATATATATGTTTAAATGTACACCTAAATTGAGTCTTTCGTCTACTCATCTCATTATAACAATACATGGTCTGTATATAACTTTATACATCACTTTTGTCTCTCTCTCTCTCTCACACACACACACACACACACACAGTGAGACTGTTTGTGTGTATTTGCATGTTTTTCAGTCTTATTTGCGTGTTGTTCTCAGTACAAACAGAAACAAACCCTGAAAGTACAGCTGACCCTGAACACACGTACAGAGACGTGTACATGTATTCACTCTGTGCAGTATTAGTACTGTCATACCTACATGCTGCTGAATCAAACTCAGAAATGACAAAGAAACACGAGCAGAAGCAAACATAATGCTGCAGAAAAGAAAACTCAATAAATCCAGCCGACAAATGCGTGAGACACGTTATTTATCTGTCTTTGCGTCTTTCTGCACTCGAAAACACCAGAAGCGTCCACCTGAGAAGTTCACCGTCACGCCGCTGACTCCTGACCACAACAACAACACTCTTCTTCTACTACAGTAAATAGAGCTGAGTGTGGGCGTGCTCTCACCCTGCTGGCTGCTCTCTCTGAGAGCGCTGTCCTCGTCCTCGTCCGTCTCCTCCGCCTTCCTGTCAGCCGACATCAGGCGACGGAGCAGGCTGCAGTACCTGGTCATCGCACGCAGACCGCCGACTCACAGCGACTCACGCCGACTCACACAGACACACGCCGAGGTCTCACAGAGACTCACAGAGGAGGAGACTGAGTCTGCAGGCAGTCAGTTAATCAGTCAGTTAATCAGTCAGTTAATCAGTCAGGACGCCGATCAATGAGTGGACACCTTTTAACTCACTCACAGGACTTATTATGGTCTGTCTCTCTCTGTCTCTGTCTGTCAGTCTCTGTCTGTCTCTGTCTGTCTCTCTCTGTCTCTGTCTGTCTCTCTCTCTGTCTGCCTGTCTGTCTGTCTGTCTCTGTCTGTCTCTGTCTGTCTTCTCTGTCTGTCTGTCTCTCTGTCTGTCTGTCTCTGTCTGTCTCTGTCTGTCTCTGCTGCACACATCTCAGCAGCTCACACCTCCTCGTGACGACACACGTCTCGGCTGCTGTCCCACACTGAGGGACAGTGGGAGCGCTGTGAGGATGACTGAAGTGTAAAGAAACTCTTGTCTGTCGTCCAAATATTCATTAATTTTAGGAATTTTAATCCTTTAAATGCTAGGTTTTTGTCATGATGGCGTCTTTTAGATAAGTTTTTAAGTTTTAAGATTTAAGTTTTTAGATTAAAAAAAAATTATAACGTCCAGTGTCCTCCTCCTCAGTGTGTGAGTGTAGCTGCTGACAGTCTGGGATATGTCAGTGTGTGAGTGTAGCTGCTGACAGTCTGGGATATGTCAGTGTGTGAGTGTAGCTGCTGACAGTCTGGGATATGTCAGTGTGTGAGTGTAGCTGCTGACAGTCTGGGATATGTCAGTGTGTGAGTGTAGCTGCTGACAGTCTGGGATATGTCAGTGATCAGCAGCTACATTGACTGTGACAGGTCACCTAGTGGAAATAGCATGTATTTCCTCCATATGCCAAATATGGTCAAAATGACCTCATCAGGTGGAAAATAGTCAAAATGACAAATTCAGAGCCAAAAGCCCAGAATGACACCCAGAAATAATACAAGTCCTGTTTTTCTGCTCTGATGGCTGTGGGATCAAAAATGTCAGTTTGAATGGGTTTCAATGGAGCATTTTTGGACCTGAACAGTCTGAATGTAACTATTTAGTTTCCACAGTGTATTTTAGACTTATTGTAGGAGCTGAGCTGCAAATTCACTGATTACACTCAGATACACAATCTGGACTACATTTAGGACACATGCATCAACACACACACAGTTATCACAACAGGAAGGAGGACTAAATGACACAAACAGTTGCTAAAGGTGAAAACAGGTTTCCCTCATAGATCTTTGTGTTGGATCATCAGTGATTCAGAATAAATTTGATTTTCTATCAACTTTTATGGACTCTGGTGTGGTGTCAGGTCCGGTGTGCAGTGGTGCTCTGGGTCCAGGTCTGAGGCTGAATGTGACCCGGCAGTAAGAGGAGTCGAGTTATTCTGAGAGTGTCAACAGGACTATATTTATCACCACACACCCTCGTCCCTGCAGCCTGACCTGTAAGACGTTTTCCTGTGAGGGCCAGAACTGATTACATGATGATTACAAGTGCCGCCACGTCTGGTGACGTACACGTCGGCAAAGTTAGGAGGAGGTTAAGGTTACTGAAGGTCGTTTCAACATATTTCTGCATTTAGTGACAAAAAACAGCTTCAGTGTTCATGTTACAAAATCAAAATCAGGTTTCTGTGGTGGTTCACTGATGCAGAACTGGGAGTCGAGGATGCAGATCCCTCTGCTCCCGTTCACTGACAGCATTGTAGCTGCGGCGCCGCTGCAGAGCTGCCAGCTGCTCTCACTACTGCATTTTCACAATTACACGCACATACTCCGCTTGTTTATGAAGCTGTGCAGCTACTGCATCGTCAACAATACGGTCCTGCGAATATTTCAGTTAAAAGCCTCACGTCAAAAACCGAAGGGATTCTGTCTACAGAGATGTCGTCAGAGGGCTTTTATTTTAAAGCTGAAACAGGAAAGGTTGATCAAAACGGATGAATTTGTATTTCTTCACGTCTGTGACAAACTGTGGTCAAAGGTGGGATCAGGTCAGCTGAAACATCAAATATCAATTTTCGATGTCTGTTTTTGTGGAAAAAAAAACAGCGAGCCTCTTAATCTCTAAACGTGTTGCAGCTGAGCCGCAGCTAACAGCTAACAGCTAACAGCTAACGGAGGTTACACTGAGTTAAATTATGCTGCGTTCAGCACAGAGATTTTAAATCGATATGGAAATGATTGCACCGATGCACATTTCTGCTGCTGTTCATCCTGACGTCCATTACTCTGTTTCAGAGTTTAACCCTTTGAAAACTGAGCAGTTTCTTTCAAAAACATGGAAAGAAGAAAACAGAGGCTCAAAAAAATTAGCAAGAAAATAATAAAAAAGTGATGAGAAATACCTGAAATTTAAAAAACAGGAAAGCAGTTCACATTGCTGCTGTTGCTGCACTTTGTATGAATTGTTGCATTTATTTTATTATTATTATTGTTGTTATTGTTGTTGTTGTTATATACCATTATTATTACAGTATTGTTGTTTGTTTTCATTTTCTTTGTTTTGTTTTTCCTGATTTTCCTATCTTTTTTTATTATCTTTTTAAAGTATCTTAATGTTCATTATTGTCGTTACTTTTTAACTTTTATCCAATATCTAATATAACTGATTTGTTGACTTTGCACTGGGTTATATGTATATGCACTGAATGGTGAATAAAGGGCTGAAAGGATAGATAAATAAATAAATAAGTAAATAAATAAATAAAACGGTTTTGTTTAAAAGTCCATTCTCTGTATCTGGTTGACGTTGTGTTTATTTTTATATTTCTGTATTTGTTATTCTTTATTTTAAGGCACAGAGGAGAAGCAAATCTCATCTCACTTTATTCTGTACAATGAAAATAAAAGCTCCTTATTCTTAAATGAATCCATAAATAAAAATAAAAGAACAAAAACACAACATTAAAATAAAAAAAAAAAAACAATAATCATAATTTAAAAAATTCTTAGTAGCCTAATTTTAAACATATGTATATAAGTTATTTAATCATTTTCTGTTGATTTTAAAGCTAATTTTCGGGTCATTTGTTGTCACCTTTTACTGATTTCTTTTTCATTTTTGGGGACATTTCTTGCCAAGTTGCAAATATCCTTTTCTCTCTTTTTTTGAAAGAAATTAAACCATTTTGCTCACCTTTCAAAGATTTTAATATTGTGAAAGGCGTAAAAGGCGTGAAAGACTGCAGCACAAGGAAAGTGATGTTGCTCCAGATTTCAAAGGGTTAAACATCTCGTGTGAGCTGATTTATTTGCATCTTCTCGTGTATCTGAGAGCTCGGCACACAGGTGAGCGGCACCTGCACACACTTTCTCTCTCTCTCTCTCTCACACACACACACACACACACACACACACAGACTGCTGTGTGTGTGTGTGTGTGTGTGTGTGTGTGTGTGTGTGTGTGCGCTGCAGACTGAGGCTGCTGCAGTGAGTTCTCTGCTCGAGCAGCAGGGGGCAGAGCGCAGCAGCGGAGGAGGCGTCAGGGTGTGACTGAGCAGCACTGAAGGACAGGGGGTGCATCCCAATTCGCTCCAAACTGCGGCCATGTTCCCTTTAACTTGTGTCTTCTGCTCACGTCTCGCTGGAGACCGAAGGAAACCAGGACACGTGTGTTTTCAGAGAAATGAGACGCCTTCCCCGATTCTGTCGACAGCACGTCTGATCAGCTGTCTGTTCAACTGTTGTGTTTCCTCTCCTGATGGTTTATATATATCTATTATTATTATTATTATTATTATTATTATCATCACTCACAGTGAACTGTCCAATAATGAGGACACACAGTGCAGCAGAGTCTCTGTATGTGCTCATGGACTATTTCTATCATGAGAAACTTGATTTTATTTTTTATTATTTATCCATAATCTCATTTAAATTATTGATAAGGAAAAACTCTAAGGATCTTTTAAAAACATAAATAAATAAAAAAGCTTTTTAGAAATGCGGGACAACATGTTTTATCTGTTTTATTGTTAAAATCTTGCATTTTATATTTGAATGATTTTAACAGCCTCGTTTCCTCCTGATCCTCCCCACACACATTCCAGGATTTTAGGACATTTTTAGGATTTTTAAGACCTTTCTAGGATTTTGAGACATTTCTAGGGTTTTAGGACGCTTCTAAGATTTTAAGGTATTTTTAGGAGACTTCTAGGATTTTAGAATTTTTTTGTGTTTTGGGACATTTCTAGGATTTTAAGAGATTTCTAATCATGAAAATAGGACAAGAATAATCTGATGACATCACGCACACCGTGAAAGAGGAGCAGCGATGATTGTTGAGGGACCAACGTGTCGTCTGTCGTCAAAGTCGCGGCAGGATTTTATGACTCCATCATTTCCTAATCTGACAGGATGAACCTGCATCACGTTATGTTTGGGGACAAAGTGAGAGTGACGGCAAATGATCAATCATCCACCCTGCAAGTCACAAACTGCTGCTGAGGAAAACAATACGACGCGATACGACGAGTTCTGTCCACAAAAACATCCGACTTCAGAGAGGGGACACAGAATGTTAAAAACAGGGACACAAACACACGAGATAAAAAATGTGAAGTTTGCTGAAAACTCGTCACGTCACAAAACACCACAAAGGATTTCAATAACAAGCTGATGACCAACAATCAAACCAAACTCACTCAGACATCCACCAACGAGAAAACATATCGATATGCAGGTTTCCATGTCTGCATGTTGCCATAGCAACCACTGCCACACGTGTTTGTTATTGTTTGCAGCGACCGGCCTGCGGGAAACAACACTGAGGCGCGTCAGACGCTCATGAGGTGAAGTTAGAACAATAACGTCACGTTGTGATAATTATCACGATACTGCCCACCATTCGACGGTTACCATGGTAACTGCATCCATCCTGCACCTCTGCTGCTCTTCATCTGCATCTGTCAGATTCTTCACGTGACCACACAGATGCATTTTTTACAGGATCACTGTGACCGACACATACACACACACACACACACACACACTCTCTAAAATACATGAGAACATGCACTCAGCATGAGGTCCTGTTTGTGTTGCATTTAATGACTCAAAAAATATAAAATATAAAACTTTATAAACTTTATATAAAAAATATAAAGTTGACATCAGACAAAGATGGCCAACCCCAAAAATAACACACAAGTTCTCATTAGCCTCACACACACACACACACACACACACAGACACACTCAATGTTGTCTCCTTTCAGCTGCGTCCTCGTCCACAGAGAGACGTACAAAAACAACATCTAAACTTTGATTGAATATCTAAAAAACCATAAACAGACAAACATGAACATACATTATTAGATTTCAACAGTGAATTTTAGCAGCAGATTTTACACTTTACACACTCAGCACATCGTACATATTTATATTTTAAATATCTACATATATTTCATTTCAACTGTATTTTATATTTTTCACACTTTACACACTATAACACTATAGTGTGTAACACACATTATAAATACATTTTTAAATACTGACATAGTACTAATTGTTTTAGTATTGCTGTTTTGAGCTTGAATATTTGGTATATGGTATATTGTTACAGACTTTGTGCTGGTTCTTTTTTCTTTCTGCTATAATTCTCTGTGCGGCTGGATCGAACCACAGTTTCCCGCCTGGATCAATAAAGTCTTTCTGATTCTGATTCGTCCTTCACGTGACCCTCACTGAAACAACACATTCAACAGATCGGTGCGAAGGCTCCACCTCAGCCGCACTTTTGAGATCATGAGAGGTTTTTATTGTCCACCGGGGATGCGGGGACGTGTCCTCTCGCTGATTCACTCTCTAACATTTTCTCTGTCCGGCTGCCAAAAAAGTCGAGAGAGAAAAATGATGATGATGTTCGGTCGGGTCACTTTCATGATCGCAGCGCGTCACTTCTGCCCTGAACGCCTGCAGACACGACGCAGGGACGCAAAAACACTCAAAACTCCTCTGCATATTTTACTGTTTTAGGAGGAAAACACTAAGAATAACTGCAGGTTTTTATTGGACTGCATTTAATCTGGAAAGCAATCAAACATTTGCATAATATGCTGAGAATTAGCTCAATACAAACGAGCAGCAGTCTGAGGAAACAACTGCTATAGCCACAGATTTGTGTTTTTAACCCTTTTGGCACTTTAATATTACACATATTTGTAGGTTATTGCTCTGCGCACAAAACGCGCTTTGAAAAATCAAGCTTTGAAAAATTTTAGACATTAATATTGTTTTCTACTTTCATTTTGTTAAATTATAAACCAACATCAGTCCCAATAAATATCAAATATTCATTAATTTTCAGAATTTTAACCCTTTAAATGCCAGGTTTTTGTCATAATGCCACTATGTTTTGTTGTTATCGTAGCTGCTGACAGTCTGGGATATGTCAGTGTGTGAGTGTAGCTGCTGACAGTCTGGGATATGTCAGTGTGTGAGTGTAGCTGCTGACAGTCTGGGATATGTCAGTGTGCGAGTGTAGCTGCCGACAGTCTGGGATATGTCAGTGTGTGAGTGTAGCTGCTGACAGTCTGGGATATGTCAGTGTGTGAGTGTAGCTGCTGACAGTCTGGGATATGTCAGTGTGTGAGTGTAGCTGCTGACAGTCTGGGATATGTCAGTGTGTGAGTGTAGCTGCTGACAGTCTGGGATATGTCAGTGTGTGAGTGTAGCTGCTGACAGTCTGGGATATGTCAGTGTGTGAGTGTAGCTGCTGACAGTCTGGGATATGTCAGTGATCAGCAGCTACATTGACTGTGACAGGTCACCTAGTGGAAATAGCATGTATTTCCTCCATCTGCCAAATATGGTCAAAATGACCTCATCAGATGGAAAATAGTCAAAATGACAAATTCAGAGTCAAAAGCCCAGAATGACACCCAGAAATAATACAAGTCCTGTTTTTCTGCTCTGATGGCTGTGGGATCAAAAATGTCAGTTTGAATGGGTTTCAATGGAGCATTTTTGGACCTGAACAGTCTGAATGTAACTATTTAGTTTCCACAGTGTATTTTAGACTTATTGTAGGAGATGAGCTGCAAATTCACTGATTACACTCAGATACACAATCTGGACTACATTTAGGACACATGCATCAACACACACACAGTTATCACAACAGGAAGAAGACAAGAGACTAAAATGAGACAAACGGTCACTAAAGGGTTAAAGATCTTCAGTAGGAACAAGCAGGTTCAGAGGTGACAGTGAAATAGAAAGAAATAAACACCAAAATGTTCAGGTCAGGACTTTTGCCTTGACGGGGTATAGTGTAGGAAATGTGTTTTTAGTGTGTTTTGTGTGTGTGTGTGTGTGTGTGTGTGTGTGTGTGGATGGAAGTGACGCCGAGGCTGATGGGAGTTTTAATGCAGCGCTGCAGCACTCAGACATCCATCCTGTTCATCTGCTGCACACACACACACACACACACACACACACACACACACACACACACACACTCTTGATGAACAGTCTAATGTAATGCAGTTGTGTGTGTGTGTGTGTGTGTGTGTGTGTGTGTGTGTGTGTGTGTTGCAGAGACCATTTGCAGAAGAGCCTCATAAATAATTGAGAGGTCTGCTGACTCTCTCTCTCTCTCTCTCTCTACACTTTATGGTTATGCTCGCTCGCCCTCTCTCTCACACTGTCTCCATGGCGATGCTCTTAAAGGAACACAAGCGTTTTTGCAGCCTGTCCGGTCGGAGCATTACGGGAATGATGATGATGATGATGATCCATCACTGCGTCCATTAGCCACGTGCTAAAGCTTTAGCATTGATTGTTCCGTGCTGGCACTCAGTGAGAGCAGGACGCGCATCACACGCATCGTCTATATATTAAATATGAGAAACACAAACATCAGCTGCTTCAACACAAACATCCTGAACAGTGAGGAGGAAACCGGGCTGCTGTCTCTACATGAGGCCGCGCAGGGCAGAAACACTTCTAATGCCTTAAACATACATACAAAACCTAAACATACACACCAAAAATGTCCACATACACATCCAAGGTGTACACAAACACAAAAAACCTGCACATATACACTTAAAACCCGCACACATACACCAAATACCTGTACACATACACCAAAAACCTGTACATATACACCAAGAATCTACACATATACACTGAAAACCTGCACACATACACAAAAACCTGCACATATACACCAAAAACCTGCACACATACACAAAACCTGCACATATACACCAAAAACCTGTACATATACACCAAAAACCTGCACATATACACCAAAAACCTGTACATATACACCAAAAACCTGTACACATACACAAAAACTTTCACATATACACTAAAAACCTGCACACATACACAAAAACCTGCACATATACACCAAAAACCTGTACATATACACCAAAAACCTGCACATATACACCTAAAACCTGCACATATACACCTAAAACCTGCACATATACACCAAAAACCTGTACATATACACCAAGAACCTGCACATATACACCAAAAACCTGTACATATACACCAAAAACCTGTACATATACACTAAAAACCTGCACACATACACAAAAATCTGCACATATACACCAAAAACCTGCACATATACACCAAAAACCTGTACATATACACCAAGAAATTGCACATATACACTGAAAACCTGCACACATACACAAAAACCTGCACATATACACCAAAAACCTGTACACATACACAAAAACTTTCACATATACACTAAAAACCTGCACATATACACAAAAACCTGCACATATACACTAAAAACCTGCACACATACACCAAAAACCTGCACACATACACAAAAACCTTCACATATACACCAAAAATCTGCACATACACACTAAAAATCTGCACAAACTCACAGAAAATGTCCACATAGACATCCAAAACATACACATACAAAGCCAAAACTTGCACATAGACACTAAAAATGCGCACATACACATCCTAACACATACACACCCAAAACCTCCACATACACACCAAAAATCTGCACATACACACATCCAGTCAGGAGACAGGAGCCTCAGAGCCGAACAACACTGGACGTCCAGCTGTCCCAAAGACACAGACGTCCCTGTTGCCAGCGAGTTATTTAGTCGTATAAAAGTCTCTCTAAAGCTGCAAAATCACTTAATCCCCGTCTGATTTTTGTATTTCATCTTATTTTTGAATGACACAGTTTAAATATATTTATCAGTTGTTGTGGTTTATTGACTTCCATAAACTTTTAGCTTATGTTGTCACATTTTTAGGGATATGAAGCATTTAAATATACTCAAATTACCTGTGTTTTAAGAAGTATTTAGTTTATGTTTCTACATTTAGAAATCTTTTGGAACATTTTTTTTTTATTTGGTAAAATCTGATGAAAAAAATTAATTTTTCCTATTTTTTAAATGATACAATTTTTGAAAAATGTATCAATTATTTTGGTAAATTGACTTTGAGTTCAAAGTGTCTAAAAAAGTAAATAATGAACAGAGTTCAAACATCTGATGGCGTGTTTGAAATATTTAATTTTTAGTTTGTACACTTGGAAATCTTTTGAATCAAAATGTTTTTTTATTTATAAAATCGGATAAAAAAAGTTGTATTTTTGTTGTTTTTTAAATAAACAATTACAATACTTTTAAGGATTATTTTAGTTTAAAGACTTCTGTAACCTTTTGGCTCAGCTCATGCAGATTTTAGGGATATGAAGCATTTGAAGATACTCAAAGACATCACACAGTACAAAGGGTTAATTATTATGTTTATCATATTTATCATTTTCAGACTGTGAAGTCATTTTATCTGATGAAGCGTGTGTGTGTGTGTGTAATCTGATTACTCTTTAGTCCGCTGCAAAAAATACTCACAAAATCACTGTATGACATCATCTGGTGACATCATCAGCTTTAAAAAACAGACGTTTCCATCAGGACTCGGTCTGTGTAGGATAAATGTTACGGATAAACGGTATATACAGCACGCACACACACACACACACACACTCCTCTGTGTGGGAGACAAACAGAAACAGCAGGAGATGCTGAGCTCAGCACAAACAGGCTGTTAAATGTGTGTGTGTGTGTGTGTGTGTGTGTGTGTGTGTGTGTGTGTGTGTGTGTGTGTGTGCCCCTCCCTGTTTTATGACCTTTTGTTCTCCTCACTGGTTCCTCTGGTTTCTCTCCATCATTCCCAGCAGCTCTGATTATTCAGGCTTTAATTAAACCGCACAGAGGAAAAATGACTCATCTTCCACACATCAGTGTATCAATCTGTGATCGATTAATATCAGGTGACATCATCAAACAGCGGATGACATCATGCGTGTTTCGGTAGGAGCAGGGTAACGGCAGCACACGGAGCCAGACGTCTCAGAGGAGAGCAGCAAACTGCTGAGCAGCAGAGTCCCAGTTAATCCTGTCAGTGAGGAGAAAGGCTGCTCAAACACAGAGCAGAGCCTCAAACAGAGCAGAGCCTCTCTGCCGCTCTATCACAGTCAAACACGCAGCAGAGCCTCTCTGCCGCTCTATCACAGTCAAACACGCAGCAGAGCCTCAAACAGAGCAGAGTCTCTCTGCCGCTCTATCACAGTCAAACACGCAGCAGAGCCTCAAACAGAGCAGAGTCTCTCTGCCGCTCTATCACAGTCAAACACAGAGCAGAGCCTCTCTGCCGCTCTATCACAGTCAAACACGCAGCAGAGCCTCAAACAGAGCAGAGTCTCTCTGCCACTCTATCACAGTCAAACACAGAGCAGAGCCTCAAACACAGAGCAGAGCCTCTCTGCCGCTCTATCACAGTCAAACACGCAGCAGAGCCTCAAACAGAGCAGAGTCTCTCTGCCACTCTATCACAGTCAAACACAGAGCAGAGTCTCTTTGCCGCTCTATCAGAGTCAAACACAGAGCAGAGCCTCTCTGCCGCTCTATCAGAGTCAAACACAGAGCAGAGCCTCTCTGCCACTCTATCACAGTCAAACACAGAGCAGAGTCTCTTTGCCGCTCTATCAGAGTCAAACACAGAGCAGAGCCTCTCTGCCGCTCTATCAGAGTCAAACACAGAGCAGAGCCTCTCTGCCGCTCTATCAGAGTCAAACACAGAGCAGAGCCTCTCTGCCGCTCTATCAGAGTCAAACACAGAGCAGAGCCTCTCTGCCACTCTATCAGAGTCAAACACAGAGCAGAGCCTCTCTGCCGCTCTATCAAAGGCAAACACGCAGCAGAGCCTCAAACAGAGCAGTCTCTGTCACTCTATCACAGTCAAACACAGAGTAGAGTCTCTCTGCTGCTCTATCAGAGTCAAAAGTGCAGCAGTTTTGTAAAATAATTTAAGAAACAATAAACTATAAAATAATATCATTGTTATTATAAATACAGTTTTCTGCACTGCAATAATTAATAAATAATAATAGTAAACAGAGTCTGAAGCTTTAACCCACAAAACAACCTGAACCTGAACTGCTGCAGACCTCATTATCGGACCTACAGACTGAAACTCCTCAACTTAAACAAGTCAACACACACACACACGCACACGCACACGCACACACACACACACACACACACACACACACACACACACGCACACACACACAGGTACACAGTGTTTGATGTTTCTCAGCTGATCAGCAGAAATACAAACAGTAATTGACAAGAAATACACACCTCCTCTGGGACACTGAGAGTGTGTGTGTGTCTGTGTGTGTGTGTGTGTGTGTGTGTGTGTGTGTGCGTATGTGCGTGTGTCTCAGGTTTCTTAGGTCACTACAGTCCTGAATCGTGTGGATCTGATCCCAAAATCAATACGACACGCTGATCTGACTGTAAACAAACACACACACTCTGAAACTGTACCTGACCTTGTTTCACCTGTACGCACGCGCACACACATACACACACAAACACACACACACACACACGCCTCTTGTCAAATACACACCAGTTGATCTGCCAACTGAGACTAAAACTGAAGATTACTGACATGCAGCTATTTAATTTGTGTGTGAATAAAACACATTATTAACATTAACATGTTGTTAAAAACGTAATAGAAATTGCAGCTGGACAGCTGTAAAAAATGTCAATAAGTTGATTTTAAATAAACTTAGAATCACATATGTGTTAACCCCCCCCACACACACACACACACGAAAAACACGATTAGGAAAAAATGAGAACTACAACCAGACATGTTAACCTGTACCCACCACAATAAAAGTCTCTGCTTCACACACACGCAGACAGACAGCCGTATGAAAGTGTTTCAGTAAATGTTGGACTGCTCCTTTAATTCCCTCCCGGCTGAGGCGGCTGCACACGGCGCTGCTGAGCTGACTCACTCTGCTCTTCAGAATGAAAAGAATAAAAAGCTCACAGATGTTTCTCCGTCAGCCCTGAGAGGCCGCAGAGCGACAGGAAGCTGAAATATAAAGTCCAATCTGCTCGTTATTTACAGAAACACTGAGTCACCTCATGCAGCAACTTTCTCCTAAATTTCTCATTTTTCTCTTAATTTTCTGCTAAGAGAGAAAAATGCTCTGAACCATCCAAATCTGCTCTGAGCAGGTGATCTCAGTAATGAATCCCACTGATTATCAGTCACCTGTCGGCACAGGTAACGCCCCCTAAACACCATATAAGGGCAGGTTTAGTGGTGTGTGCAAAGACTCTGACAGATAAAGAAGACTGGAGACATGATGCCAAAAAAAGGCTGAAAGAAGATTGATCATTTTACCTAAATTCTGATTGATTAACGATTGGGGGGAAAAAAACGTTTTGAGTAGTACTCTTCTACTTCTCCTATAGCTGCCAACAGCCTGCTGACATTCCCAGTTAGAGAAAGGCTGAAAATAAGCTCATGTGCTTGTGGCCCCGGTCCCTCAAAACATTACATCTGTCCCTGGTAATAATAATGAGAGCTCAGCGCGAGCGGCCGGATGAGACACGGAGTCTGACTGAACCTGAAACTAAAACCAAGCAGTCTGTAGATATATACACTTTGCATCGCTGAATATTTGACTGTTTGTTCATACAGACTCTTTGGCGCTGTGAGGAGAAGCTTAGGTCTGATTGGCTCTCTCAAAGAGCATCAGTTGTTTAATCCGCCATAATGAAACGCCGCTCAGATGTTTAACACTCAGCTGGATTGAAGTCAAAGTCGTTCACTGCATCACATGATTGGTCAATGCTTCTGCTATCGGGGGGGCTTAAAATTGACGTGCATGGCAGTGCACTCAGTTGCAGGATTAAGGCTAAGAACTTACTACTACAGACAGACAAATTTAAGCACTACATCTGCAAACAGCTGTATGGAGCTCACTATCAAACTGACAGCGGGTAAGAAGATTTCCTGTAGCTTCAGAGCAGTTGAAGTAATTATTTCCAAAAGTCAGAACAGCATAACTTCTTCTTCAGCCGCCAGCAGCTCACCATCATTTCCAGTTACACATAAGGTGAAATCAAAGCAAGGCAGTTAAGCTGGGGCACCAGGCCCCCAAAATCACTACATTCACCCTTGATAACAATGAAAGCAGCAGAGAGCAGCTTCAACAGAGACAGAGCAATGCAAATTCCTTTTAAAGTCAGACTAAAACTGAGACTAAAATAAAGACTTCTGTAGGAGTCTGAACATTTGACTGTCTGTCTCGTCTGTCACTTCGCTGAACATTTGACTGTCTGTCTCGTCCGTCACTGTGCTGAACATATGAGCGTTTATCCTTTCTGTCACTGCGCTGTCATCCTGCTGCCATTTATCCATCAGCTATATAATCAGCAACATGTGCGATTTGTTTTCATTATAGGCCTACTTGTTTTTGTCAGTGGTATAAAATAGTAAAATTAATCTCTTGGTTTCTGTGACTTTGGTTCAGACAGGAGTGCGTGGTCCAAGCCGCACTCTAGTATACAAATGCGCAAACAGCTGGCACGCGGTCTGTATTTATGCATGCCGGAAAAACAAAAGAGTAACTATTTCTGTGCATTTTCAGTATTCACTCTCTAACCAGCTGCTTCATTTGTTCAGTAAAACACACACAGTGGTGCAGGCTGTGCACCACAGACAGTGCGCATCCTGTTTGTGGGTTTTGACCTACAACATGATGATAACCTTGTCAGCTCACAGCCACACGGTTCAGTACTATCACCTGACTGATCAATCTCAGGTTTCTTCTTTCTTTGTTACTTTATGCTACATAACAGCACTACGCTGAGCAGTTATCTATAACATTTATCGTACCAGGATAAACCCCTGAGGTGTATCACCTCGTTTTTGAGGGGGACCCAAAACATACATTACACAATATTACAAAACAGGCCAGTTACAAGACAACACTAGACAGGTGACAAACTAAAAAACAACAAGCTCACTAACCAACAAGATCCAGAATTAAATATGAAAAGGAAAAAAAGGAGATGCAACCCCCGACTTAACACAGTAGAAGAATAAGATTCAATCTAAACATGGAGGAATTAGACAATGCTGGCATTACTGGAAACATGAGCAATATTTTTAAATCAAATAATGACAAAGAGCAGATTTTTAACGGTAACTTATTCTGATCAGAAGGAGTGAGATTTTACCAACTTCCTTGAAAACAAGGGGAGCCATGAAGAGAGTCTGATCAGAGCTTTTCAGTAAATTATTTGATGAATAAGGAACAAAAAAAATTGTTTTAGGCAACAAGGACAATTAAAGTTAATACATTTGAAAATAAATTGGTACCAATAAAAGTGACGTCTTGTATTGAGAGAATTGACAGTGACGCAGTAGAGACTGAAACGTTAATTCGATAAATGACATAACAGACTTCTGTTGTGATTTGGCGCTACACAAAATAAAAGAAAAGAAAACTGGTTTGACTGTTTTTCTCTCCTGTTTTTATGTTTGTACAACAATCTCTATATATTTATCTGCATTGATTTGATACAAAGCTGTTTGAAAATTGTCAAAATGTCCCTTTAAAAGAAGTATTTCACTGCTGGAGAGACAGCCTGTCCATAAACTGCTCCGTCTCTGCAGCAGAGAGACACACTTACTTTTGAAATTGGTGCAGCATTAGCAGAGAAAACAGAGAAAAAGGGGGATTTTGCTTGAGACATAGAAAACCTACAACTCCCACAATGCACTGCACCACACTTAACCAATAATCACTCTCCAAACTTTACAGCAGAAATAAACATGTTTACAATTGGAGACAAAAATTGTTCGTTCACGTTTACATTTTACTGAGACTTAAAGTTACATGTCCTCCTTGTGTCAGTTTTTCCAGCTACTTGTTTGTCTTCTTTCCTACTATCTGTCCCCCTGTCCTTGTCTTTTCTCACTCACTGTCTCATTTTGGCCATTTACGCTCCAACCTGTCTTTCTGTCCGTCTCACTACATCTGTCTCTGAGATCTTCGACTGCTTGTCAGCTTTCTTGTCTGTCTCCTTACCCTCCCCACTGTCTCTCTGACTTCGTCCATGTCTGTCTCTCTGTCCTGTTATCAGTCCCACATCCATGTCTTTTTTCAGTCTCACTGTCTTGTTTTGTCTGTTTACCTGTCCGTCTCACCACCTGTCTTTCTGACGCCTGTCTCTATGATCTTTGATCTAAATCCACTTGTCAACTTTCCTGTCTGTCTCTCTGTCCTACTGTCTGTTTCCACCCCTCTGTCCATGTCTGTTTTTACACCTTATTGTCTCTGTACTGTCTCTGTCTTGTTTTCTGTCCCCAGTCCAAGTCCGTCCAAGTCTCATGTCAATTTTTCCACCTGTCTGTCTCTTTACTCTATTGGCTGTCTCTCTGACTGCCTCACTGTCTGTCTCTCTGTCCCATTATCGGTCCCACGTCCATGTCTTTTGTCAGTCTCAACGTCTTGTTTTGTGTCTTTACGCACCCACCTTCCTGTATCATCTTGTCTGTCTCACCATGTTTGTCTCTCAGGTCTCTAAACTGCTTGTCAACTTTCCTGTCGGTCTCTCTTTGTCCTGTCATCTGTCCCCTCCCCTATGTCCAGGTGTCACATCAGTTCCCCCCAACCCCTGAGATATCCAACTCTGACTTCCTCACTGTCTGTCTCTGTCCTGTTTTTTTGTCCTCAGTACAAATCTGTCAAAGTCTTGCATCCATTTTTTCCACCTGTCTGTCTCCTTACCCTCTCAATTGTCTCTCTGTCCTGTTATCTGTCCCCCGTCCATATTTTTTTGTCTGTCTCAACTTCTCGTTTTGTGTCTTGACGCAACCAACTACCAACAGTCTGCCTGCAACATCCTGTCTGTCTTCTGTCTGTCTTTACACCTGTCTTTAGGAGCATGTCTGTCTCTAGGTCCTTTTGTCAACTCTCCTGTCTGTCTCTAGGTCCTTTTGTCAACTCTCCTGTCTGTCTCTGTCCTCTGATTTGTCCCCAATTCAAGTCTGTCAAAGTCTCATATCCATTTTTCCACTTGTCTGTCTCTTTACCCTCTTCACTGTCTCTCTAGTCTGTCCTCTACCCCCGTCCACATCTTTTGTCTTGTTCTGTCTGTTTACACTTCCACCTGTCTGCCTGCAAGATCCTGTCTTTCTGTCTGTCTCATCACCTGTCTCTCTGAGCTCATGCCTGTCTCTAAGTCTTTTGACCACTTTTCAAATTTCCTGTTGGTCTCTCTGTCCTGTTATTTGTCCCCAGTCCAAGCTTGTCCAAGTCTCATATCCATTTTTCCACCTGTCTGTCTCTTTACCCTCTTCACTGTCTTCTACCCCCGTCCACATCTTTGGCTAGTCTCAGTCTTGTCTGTTTACGCTCCCAGCTGTCTGCTTGTCTTTCTGTCTGTCTCACGACCTGTCTTTCTGAGCTCACGTTTGTCTTTAAGATCTCTGACCACTTGTCAACTTTCCTGTCTGTCTCTCAGTCCCAGTATCATGTCTGTTTTTCTACTGTCTCTTTACCCTCTCGACTGTCTCTGTTGTGTTATCTGTCCTCACGTCCATGTCTTTTGTCTGCTCCAAACATATTGTTTTGTGCATTTACACTCCCCCCTGTCTGCCTGCCTCACCCTGTCTCTCTGTCCATCTCACCACCTGTCTCTCTGAGCATGTCTGTCTCTACTTCTTTTGACCACTTGTCAACTTTTCTTTCTATCTCTCTGTCATTTGTCCCCAGTCTAAGTCTGTCCAGGTCTAATGTCCATTTTTCCACCTGTCTGTCTCTTCACTGTCTCTCTAGCCTGTCTTCCACCCCCGTCCACGTCTTTTGTCAGTCTCAAACATCTTGTTCTGTGTCTTTTCACTCCCACCTGTCTGCCTGCAACATCCTGTCTTTCTCTCTGTCTCACCACCTGTCTCTCTGAACTCATGTCTGTCTTCAAGATCTTTGACTTGTCAACTTTCCTGTCTGTCTCCACCCTCCTGTCTCTCTTTGCCTGTCCCCCTCTTGTCTCCTGTCTGTCTCCCTGCCTCGCCCTGCCTGCAACACGCTGTCCTCCTGTCTCACCACCTGTCTGTCCCTCAGCTCACCTGTCTGTCTCTCTGTGTTTTGCTGCATCAGGCTTCTCTCAGCCGTTTGGTTAAAACACACACACACACGCGCGCGCGCGCGCGCGCACGCAGCACCCCATCCCATAATAACCACACCTAAAGCTCCAGTGCAGCTGCATTCAGGATACCGCAGTCTACCCAACATGCATCACTCCCTCCACCCTCCGGTCCCCGTCTCCACCCCGCCGGTCCTACCTGCCGGTGCCTTCTCTTTGCCCTCCATGTCCCGCTGCTCCTGCTGCTCCTGCTGCTCCTGCTGCTCCTGCTGCTCCTGCGGCTCCTGCTGCTCCTGCTGCTCCTCTGCCTCGTCACAGCTCCACGCGCCCACTCCCCAAACCCTCAATCAGTCCACGAGCGTCGACAGAAAATCTGATCGGTAATCTTCTGATCGATACCGGCGAGAGAGAGGAGGAGGAAGAGGAGAAAGGAGGAGAAAGGAGGAGAAAGAAGGAGGGGAGCAGCGGAACCGAACCGCGTCTCTGAAATCCTCTTAGCGGGGTTTCCTCCTTCTTCTTCGCTGTTTTTTTTCTCCTCCTGCGGACGTCGAGGCTCGTGCGTTTCACCTGTGCCGTGTCCGCGCGCTGCTCTCTCTCTCTCTCTCTCTCTCTCTCTGCTCGCGCCGTGTTGCTGCAGCTCACGTGACGTCACCGCCGGAGGAGTTTTTAAGGTGACATGATGATGATGATGATGATGATGAGAGGTGAGAAAAAGTAAATAAATGAAAAAAAAACACCACACAGTCAAAATAAAAAAAATCTGTTTGAATCACTGAAATAAATCAAATTTAAAAGATGATTTATTTTTAAAGGGCCAGCAAATCTGGCCCCTGACAGGCCGCCAGGAGGCCCCCCAAACATTTTCCTACTGACGGTAAAAAATAAAGTGATTCATGTGGTTTTTGTGCTTTGAGTATAAATAAGGTGGCAGAGTGCATAAAACAGCGTCAAATTACATTTAAATCACCCCAAAAAATTAAAGAAAAAACCCACCAAAAATCTGAAAAGAAAATTGCAAAAAAAAATTAAAGAAAAAGAAAATCAACAAAAGTTTTAACAATCACCCAAAGTTTAAAAGTTTAAAGAATAAAAAATAAGAAAATTCCAAAACATTTTCAAAGAAAACACCAAAAATGTCAAAAATCAGAAAAAATTTAAAGGAAAAAAATACACAAATTTAACAATCCAATTCCGTCCTGTTTCTTTGAAGAAAACATGTCGTCCAAACCAGCGAGCCCAGCGGAGGTCTGCACTCGACCCCTGATGTCCTCAAATCCTTCGTGCGCTCCTGACAGCTCATGACCTTTCCCGAACCTTTGACAGGCCGCACGACTTTAAAAACACAACATTCTGCTGCCAAAAAATGAAAAGTGTATGTTTCTGATCTATAAGTGAAATAAATGCTGCCATCTGTGTTATATAAGCGGCCGGTTGCCGAGGTCGACCCTCACAGGTGTTTTCTGTTATTTTTTGATGACTCAGCAGAGTTGGTCGTCCGTCAGAGACCTGAAGACAGAGAGCTGTCCGTCTCCGTCTGTGACTGCAGGATCCAGAAGAGATCAGTCCTCCCACATCACAAATCTGTCCAAACATGAGACAAAAATGAACGTTAAATTCAAGAAAGAGACACATTCACAGCAGCAGGTTTTCTTTTGGATAAGAAATGACTGACCTTCAAAATAAAAGCTGTGGCAGGAAGTACATTTACCTAGGTACATTTTTGTTACATCAGAGTGAGTCCGCCAGGAGACACGGTCCAGGTGAGTCCTCAGTGTTTGACGAGGAGGAGGATGAGGACAAGGAGGAGGAGACGCTTGTTGTGACGTCCAGAGAAGCAGCACACAGAGAAACTGCTTTGCATAGGGGACACTTACCCCATACACGCTGAAAGGATTTTAGGACAAGGATCGTAGGACATTTGAATTTTAGGACATTTCAAGGATTTGGGGACATTTCTTAGATTTTAGGACATTTCTCAGATTTTATGATATTTGCGGGATTTTAAGATGTTTATGATTTTGGGAAATGTCTATAAGATTTTATATTTCTGGGATTAAAAGACATTTCCTGGATTTCAGGACATCAGGGTCTTATCCAGGACCTCTGTCAGGGGGGTTGAACAACAAGCTCTATTCTGATGCTTTTTTATGTCTCTGACACCTTATGGGGACTTAAAGGACAAAAACTAATCAGAGTCCATCACTTTAGTTTACCGTACATTAGGAAATGTTTCAGGGGCCCTATCAGGGGCCAGATTTGGCCCGGGGGCCGTAAATTGAGCATCAGTGTCGCAGCATGTCGCCATGGCAGCATATGCTGTTATATTTGGAGGCTGATGGATGGTTTGAGGTTGGCACGGCGACATTTCTGATGACAACGAAGAAGAGAGCAGGAGCAGGTGGAGAGGACAGGTGCTGAGACAACAGGAAGCCGAGGGACACCACAAAGGAAGAGAGGAGAGACAGGGGAGGAAACGAGGAGAGGAGGTGCTGAGACAACAGGAAGCCAAGGAAGAGAGGAGAGGAGGACACAAAACAGGAGAGAAGAAAAGGATCGGGAAAAAAGGAGAGAAAACAAGGAACGAATACAAGGAGAGGAAATAAGGAGAGAAAACAAGGAGAAGAGAGGAAATAAGGAGAGAAAACAAGGAGAGGAGACAATGAGAGCAGTGGCTGAGACAACAGGAGGCAGAGGAAGACAGGAGAGGAAGAAATAAAACAGAAGAGAAGAAGAGGAGAGGAAATAAGGACAGAAAACAAGGAGAGAAGGAAAGACGGAGAGAAGATAAGGAGAGGTGAGGAAAATAGAAGGAAAGAAGGAAAGGAGAGAAAATAAGGAGAGAAGGAAACAAGAAGAGAAGATAAGGAGAGGAGAGGGAAGGAGGAGAGGAAAGGAAGTCAAGGAAGAGAGGAGAGGAGGACACAAAACAGGAGAGAAGAAAAATAGAGGAAAGGAAATGAGAGAAACAAGGGGAGAAGACAAGGAGAGGAAACAAAGAGTGGGAACGAGGAGATGAGAGGTGCTGAGACAACACGAACTCAAGTAGGAGAGGAAAGGAGGACACAAAACAGGAGAGAAGAAATGAAGAGGAGAGGAAATAGGCAGAGAAGAAAACAAGGAGAGGAGGTGAGGAGAAAGGAGGTGCTGAGACCTAAGGACACTGAGGTAGAGAGGAGAGGAGGAAACAAATGAGGAGGGAAAACCAGGAGAAGGAAACAAGGAGAAATGTACTTTCTACAGTGCTGCCTCCTGGTGGCCATTAGAGGAACTGCTGCAATATTTCAGACCTGTTCAGGATTTTTGACTGCTGTGGGAAAGACACACAAACCAGCTTTTTCCCTGTTTAAGGTTTTTTGGAGAAGTTTGTCCTTGTTTTGTGTGATGTGAAGTCCTCTGAGACAAACTATAAATTAAACTGAGTTTGAACGCAGAGGAGCAGCCGGAGCCTTCGCTGCACAGGCGAGCTCTTTCTCTTCTCTGATGAAGAGCAGAGCCGATGCACTCACACTGGAGTCATCCTTGTGCCACAGAGGGAGCTTGAGAAGATGTAATTCTGACATTAATGTTTCATATATTCCACTGTCGGCACACTGCAGCACCGCCACGTTTCTATGATCCGAACCCCCGGCCTCCGAGTGAAGTCCTGGTGTCTGATTTCTGTTTCTGTTATGCAAGATCTGCCATATGCACACATCTTTACTTTGTGTGCACACGATAAGTTTTTTGTTTGATTTTTCATGTGACCACAAGTTTTGACCTTTATGAACAAGAAAATAAGCGAAAATTTGGACTCCAGATGCTAACTTTTTTGCTCGATTATAATTAATGCACAAGTTACCACCTGAATGCACAAGACAACAAAATAATACATTTCACCAAGAAATGTCCAAAAATCCTGGAAATGTCCTAAATTCCTTAATGTGCTATAATCCTAGACATGCCCGAAAATCCTATAAATATCCAAAATTCCTTAAAATGTGCCAAAAGATGAGAAATGTTCTAAAACCCGAGAAACATCCTAAAATCCTAGAAATGTCCTAAGATCTGAGAAACATTATCAAAGCCTAGAAATGTGCGAAATACCTAGAAATGTTGATATCCAAGAAACATACTAAAATCCTAAAAATTTCCCAAAATCCTCAAAATGTCCTAAAATCCTTGAAATGCCTGGAAATCCTTGAAATGTCCTAATTTTTTGAGAAACCTCCTTAAGATGAAGAAACACCCCAATGTCAAAGAAATGTGTTAAAATCAGAGAATGTCCTAAAACCTAAAAAACATCCTAAATTTTTGGGAAACCTCCTAAAAACTCAGAAATGTACTAAAAACCTAGAAACATCTTAAAATCCTCTAAATATCGTATGATCATAGAAACATTGTAAAATCTTGAAAACGTCATAAAATCCTATAAATATCCTATGATCCTATAAACATCGTAAAATACTAAAAACATCATAAAATCCTATAAACATCGTAAGATCTCCTAGAAACGTCCTAAAATCCTATAAAACATGCATGGAGCTGCTGCAGCTGGTGTCTGTCCTCTACATAAATCTCAGCGGAGTTCCCCACAGTTCAATTCTGGGGCCTCTTTTTTTTCAATTTAGACTCACAATAGGTCAAATCCTGCAGGGTAAGACGTCTGATCTGTGATTTACAGATGAAAGACTACTTTGATTCACTTCTTTGTTACTGACTGAGGTAATTTGGGTCAATAAGTCGCTGTATTTCTTTAGTTAAACAAGAAAAGATGTGCAATAACTCAGAGGACAGAGCGAGACACGTCTGGTTAAAAGACTTTATGATGACTCTACTGTACAGTGAATTTTCGTGGAGAACCTTCATAGACGGAGGAGGAGCTGCCATCTGAAGGGTTAACCCATCCAAGTCAACGTTGCATAAAGAAATCCATCATCAGAACGAAGCGGAGCAGCAAGAGACGGAGAAAAAAAATCTAAACTCACAGTCCAAAGGTTCTGAACACAGACGGGAGTAAGGTCAAAGGTCATGGAGCTCAGAAGAACTACACACTGATTACATTTCCACCGAGCAGGAGTGTGTGTGGCACTTTGATGCTGTGTGTGTGTGTGTGTGTGTGTGTGTGTGTGTGTGTGTGTGTGTGAGTAATTCAGAGAAAGGTTAAGTGTTTGTGTTGTCATTAAAACCAACGGAGTGTTTTTTTTTGTCATAATGCTACATGGTGTGTGTGTGTGTGTGTGTGTGTGTATGTGTGTGTGTGTGTGTGTTTTCACTAATTGCACTTGAGGATGAGGATATGGAGATCACATTACCGGTCAGATGTCTGCAGGGTTTTTGGCATTTTTCCTGGAAATGTTTGGACGGTCAATTAAACAAAGGAAACAAAAAAAAACCGCAGCGACTCGCCTTCAATTCAACCAGCTCGGATACGACTACAACTCCCATGATGCCTAGAGACAAGCCACAAGGAAGCCATAACTGTTGGACCCCGAAAATATGTTGACTCTCGTGTTAAAATAATAGTACTTTTAGAGTTGATCAGCCGGAAATCTGATCACGTTTCAGCGTTTTAGAAAAAACAATTAAGTTTCAGTTTATTTTGCTTTAACATCCCGACACTCATTAACCCTTCGAAACCTGAGAGAATTGGTTTGGAGAGAAGACACTGAGCAACATAACAAAACATGCCCCCAAAATTAGCAAGAAAAGAAAGAAAATGACCTGAAATAAGCAAATAATAATAATAATAATAAAATTTTAAAAAAAGAGTTTAAAAAAATCAACAACAAAAAACAAACAGATGACTTAAAATTATGATACAGAATATTATAAATGTTATGCACTTTTTCCAGGTCATTTCCCTGTTTTTTTAAAGCTAATTTTCAGGCATTTTTCTTGAATTTTTATTAATTTTTTGCTCATTTTTGGTCCTTTTTCGTTTGCCCTCTCCCCGTGTTTTTGAAAAAAATCAATGAACTGTTAGACTCAGTTTTAGTGTCCTCCTCTGGCGGGACAGCAGGGACCTGAAGCAGCCCCAGAAAGACAAAACTGTAAAACCTCCAACAGACTAAAGTAAAACCGCACCGGAGCTGGTTGTTGAGACGCAGAGTCGAAACAGAAACACAAACAAAGCAGCTGAAGAGAAACGTGACAAACAGACGCAGTGAAGCTGAGAGAAACGTGCGACCGGATCCGATCGAAACAAACAAAGTGACATAAAGAGGTGGAGAGAAGACGGCGCCGGCGACACGACGGCCGGAGGAATATTCGGTGACACTGACTGACGGCGGTCTGACGAGTACACGGTGACACTGCGAGAACCCGACAGTGCTCCTGCTGTTCCACCTCCTTCACACAGTCTGCAGCTTTCAGGTGAGCTCAGCACGCTGCGCTCCGATTGGACGGCTATTTTTAGACGTTGCAGACAACAAACATTTTCAGAGCTGTGTTTTTTTTCTCCCAAAAAATGATTTCTCTCTCCTCCTTCACATGAAACGTTTCCTTTCATTTGCAGCCTGGATGGACATCAGACTTAATGTGCTGCATTCAGACACCTTTCACAGGTTTTTAAACCTTGTTTTCTTGCCAAAAACACGAAAAGCCAACGAGGAAACTGCAAGAAATGAGCAGAAAGTGACTGAAAGAAACCCCAAAATGAATTTAAATTAAAAAGAGGAGAGAAAATTTTTTAGTAAATTGCCTCAAAAAGGGATAAATGTCCAGAAGCAATATTAATGATTATTAAAATTATAATTTCAAAATATATCACAGAATAAAATAACTATATATATATATATATATATATATATATATATATATATATATATATATATAATTTTTAAATGAAACAGGTTTTCATTAAAAATCAACAAAAATAACACCATTTATCAGAGCCAACACTTTTTAAGGAAATTTTTTTTACTTTTTTTTAAAGAAAACATTTTGGCCATACTTAAAAAAAGAGATAATTTTTAAAGAAAACAATTAGATGTTATTTCTCTTTAAACTTCTTTTTGTGTTTTCTAAAGAAATAATTCTGACCTTTCCTTGTCTTTAAAAATGTTAAGTGATTTTCATAAAAAAAAGGCATTTTGTGATTTTTAAAGAAATAAATATTGGGGTTTTTTTCTCCTTTTTTTACTATTATTTAAAAAAACGCCCATATTTTTTCACTATTATTTAAAAAACGCCCATTTTCTTTTCTTTAAAAATTTCTGACGATACTGAATGGAAAACCTTTGGACTTTTTTTTTCCTTTAAAATTTTTTTGTTGATTCTGCTGAGTCAGAAACTGTAAAAACAGAATCAGAATTGATTTTTCAGATTTCCGACGGTCCTTCAACACATCGTGTTATTATACAGGTTTGTGAAACAAAATTCCACAACTTTCTCTTTAAACTTTCAGGGTATTATTTAGTTTTCCAAAACTTTTCCAGGCTTAGAAATTTTGCAAATTCCAGGCATTTTTGTCCGTTTGTCGTAACAGCGCTCTCATTTTGGCGTCGAGCGTCAGATTGGATCTACGAACACACCCCGGAGCTCTGAAATCATTTTGTGTGAAGTTGAAAGTTTGACTCTGTTGAAGTATTACTGCAGTATCACAGTGTACTCTGTGGTGTTTTTATGTAAAACGTGCAGTAACAACCGTCCCTCAGTAGTGTCACCTGTCCACTAATATGATACATCAGTCCACAATCAGGACGAACACGACGTCCACCATCGACAGGAGGAGTGGTGATTTTTTACATTCTGTGCAAAATTAGACGAAAAGTAGTCCACATCATCTTCATCATCATCATCATCATCATCATCATCTTCATCATCAGTCTGTGCATCTCTGTCTACACACCAGTGTTCAGTCTCTATTTACAGTTAGTTTCTAAGACGTTAGTACCTTCGTCCCCCAGCAGGACCGAGACATTCCTCAGAGGGACAAAATCCACCTTCAGAAGGCGCCGCCGTCTTCACTCCTGAGTTTGACACGTCTGTATGCGCCGTTTGGCATCGCGGACTCCTGAACGCGTTTACAATCGTATAAAGTTGAGTCTTTTTGTTCAACAATCGCGCCGCTGTTCGATGCAGCTGCACGTGTTCAGCGTTCACACAAAATCTCACCATGAACTTCTTAATTTTAAAGACCATACATTCTCTGCAACGACCATCGAATCGCCTCACTGGTTCTTTTAAATTACTAAATTATAGCTTTTTAAATATGTATAATTAAAAAAAAATAGCAAATTCAGATCAGAATTAAAACTGTAGATTTAAAGGCGATTTAGGGACCGTTTGTTATTTATGAGAGGGCAGAGGGTGGTGCAAAAATGGAGAGGCATATCAAATAGTTTTCTAAGTACTGGGGAGGGACCTTTTTTGGCATTTAGGGAGGGAAATACGACTTTAAATGGCTGTATTTTGTATAGATTTTTCTGCTGATTTTTTTTACATTTTGGCCTTTTCTTGTGATTTTTAAAGAAAAAAATGGCCTATTTTTTATTTTCTTGAAAAATCCTGGTGGTTAGTTATTTCTTTAAAAAAAATTTTTTGAGATTTTTCAAAAACAAAAAACTGCAAAAAATTTTTTGATGATTTTTAAGAATGTTTTTAAAACTTCTTTGTTCAATTGTGGAGGTAAAATATTGGTGGTTTTTTTTGTTAATTTCCAAGGGAAAATTTCTGATGTTTTTTTTTCTTGAACAAAACTTGACATGAAACTTTGACAGTTTTCTTTCTTCAAACATCATCAAAAATGAAACTATTCATCACATCCGGAAACTGTAAAAACAGAAATTATTATTGGATTTTCAAATTTCAGACCGTCCCGTGTTATTCTACAGGTTTGTGAAACAAAATTTCATTACTTTCTCAAAACTTTAAGGGCATATTTAATTTCCCAGAACTTTTCTGAAAATTGCTATTTGCAAATTTCATGACTTTTCCAGGTTTTTCATGACCGTACGAATCGTGTGATAAACTGGCTTTAACTGGATTAATTAAATATGCTGCGAACAAGCTTCTGCAATGTTTTCAGGAGTTGCTTTTTTACGTCTCATTTCCAGGATCCCTGATAATTTAACTACCGTAACATCTGAAGAGCGACTCCCTCTGAAGGTGGATTTTGGCCTCGTCCTTTCGGCTTAAAAACAACCCGCTGCTATTCAGCGGTCTATTTAAAAGGCATTCAGCAGGTAAAAAACACAGGGCACACAGTGAAAGAGGAGGGAAGAGGGGAAGGGGAATAGAAAAATAAAAATTAAAAAATTAAAAAATTGTGGCAGACACAACTAGACGATCACCTCACTTCACTCTGCGGCAGAGAAACATAAAAAAATGTAAAAAATAAAGTTTCAGAGGAGGCGGGGCACCAGGCGAGGAGAAGGAAGGCAGAGAGAGAGAGAGGAGGAGGAGGTCTGGGACAACGTCTCTCCGTCTCAGAAGAACTTGTCGTCGATGCGGAAGTGCGGCCGCGTGACGTCGTCCGGGTTGATGAAGACCGAGATGGACTTCCCCGGATTCTCCGTGACCAGCTGCTGGAGCTTCTTGGCCAGCCGGTCGTCCGGCTGGTTCTCGCCGCCGGCGTCGGACTGCGGCGACGGCAGGTTGTTGGCGCTGCCTCGCCACTGCAGTTCCACCGTCAGCCTGTTGGCGGCCTTGGCGTGCTCGATGGTGGTGCGGAGGTGCTCGGCCGGGTCGGAGCGCACCGAGGAGAGTTTGCGGGCGTGCAGCATGGCGGTCTCGTCAGACAGGTGCTCCAGCATGTTGCACTGGGGGATGAAGTAATTGGGACACATCTTGTTGACGAGGCAGTGCTGCAGGTCGTCGATCAGGCCCAGCAGGAAGTGGGCGGAGAAGTCGTCCTGGCCCAGGTAGTTGGGGGGAAGGCGGTCGCAGGCCCACAGCATGATGCTGCGCAGGTGGTAGGGGCTGATGGCTTTGGGGCGCGACAGCAGCTTGATGATGATGGCCTTGCAGGCCTGGTACGCCTGCATCAGGCTGGACGAGATGCACTTCTTCAGCTGCACCTCGCTGCGGGCGAACGACAGCCGCCACTCGTTCTCCTTGCGGCCTTTGTAGGAGCAGGCGGGGACGAGGTAGAAACCGCTGATCACCTCCTCCTCGGTGATCTTCCCGTCCCAGAAGTGGTTCTCCATCAGCCAGCTCTGAGCCACCGCCGGCCAGCCTTTGAAGGACACCACGGGGACAATGTCGTACAGCATGCGGCTGCTCCCGACGCCCAGGATGACGGAGATGATGGTGCCGTTCCTCTCCACTTTCTCCACCCTCGGCATCCCCCTCTGCGGCTTCTTCTGCACCTCGAGCAGCACCAGTGAGATGGACTGGTAAAACCAGTCGGCCACCAGCGTTGGGGAGAAGAAGTAGTTAGTGGTGCCGTTGATGTGGTCCACGATGGTGCAGCAGTCCTTCCACTTGTTGATGGTCCCTTCGTCAAAGAGGCGCAGGCTGAGCCAGGAGTGGCCCAGTGCCGAGTGTCTCATGTCCAGGGTCACCGGCTGGTTGCGGTCGTGGAGTTTGAGCGCCGGGACCAGCAGGGTGAAGTCCATGTCGTAGTCTGTGCCGCGAGCGTAGACGCTCAGCTCGTCCAGGTCCATGTCCACCACGCCCTCACGAACGCCTCCCGACAGCAGGAGGTACTCGTTGGCCACCGGGAGCTTCTGGTCCAACTTCTGTACCATTCCTGAGAGACAGAGGACAAAAGACAGGACAGGTTAAAAGAAATGTCCCAATGTTGTCTTATCATCTCATTGTGTTTAGGCTGCCTAAAAAAAATAATTTCTTTTGGGATCATCTAACACAGTCAACCTTTGTACTGCCAGTCAAATCTGGCCCTTGAGAGGGTGCCACGTGGCCCCCCGACCATTTTCCATTCAAAGTAAAAAATAAAGTGAAAAACCAAGAAATATCCCAAAATCTTAGAAACATCCAAGCATCTAGAAATGTTCTAAAATTCTAGAAACATCACAAAATCTTAGAAATACAGTAAAATCTTATTAACATCCTAAATTCCTAGAAACATCTTAAAAAGTCTGATTAAAGCTGAAACTAACACAAAGTCGTCTGTAGAGTCTAAAGAAGTCACTTTCACCTCTGCAGATGTGTCTGTTTCAGACACTTTGGTGCTGTGAGGAGAAGCTGCGCTCTGTTTGTCTGTCTCACTGCGCTGCTGTCAGACCATCAGCTGTTTGAGCCACCATGATGAAATGCTGTGGCTGTCAAACACTCAGCTGTTCTACAGTCAAAGTCCTTCACTGCATTTGGTTCTGCGCGGCGCTATTCTTATGATCATTGGCTGTTTGTGTTGTTAAACACAATAAATTGTTGTTGGATTTTCAAATTTCTGATAGTCTATTAAAACACTGTGTGTTATTTTACAGATCTGTGAAATAAAATTCCATGACTTTTCCAAAACTTTCTGGGTATATAAAGTTTTTCAACAACAGGCCAGGAAATTGCTATTTGCAAATTTTGCAAATTAGCAAACTTTTCCAGGTTTTTCATGACCTGACGGAAAGAATGATACAAAGAGAGACTTGAACATTTTAAAGAAAAAAGTTTGCCATTATTTTAGTCCTTTTTTTGTTTATGATGCCCTGCACATGGACGCATTTTAGTCTTAACCAAAAGAAGTAATCGGGTCTGGTTCCCAGCTCTAACGGAGAGTGACACACGCATCAAAAGATGTGAAGCTGTGCGACGCCACCAGTGTGCATTTCCCTTCAGGGTCAGTTTTCGGGTCAGTCTGGACCGCATCAGACAGGACAGGTTATTGTGTTCACCCTCCACAGTTGGACCGGATCGGTCTGGACTGGTTTTCCGCTCTGCTGAGTGAAAAGACACACACACACTTCCTGGCTGATAACTGCATTCCTGTGCCACAGTGGACGGACAGTTTGTGTGGCGGTTCCTCAGAGACAGCCTGGACTGAAAGATCTGCGACAGGAAACTCGTTTTTGTTTGTTTCATGTTTGAAATGTTTATTTTAAAGTGACGCACCAATGAACATCGATATAAAATACAAAATGTAAAAAGTCCCTTGGCAGTTAAAGAATAGTTATATCATGACAGAAAGAAAAACAAAAAAAGGAAAAAAGACAAAAACATTAAGAAAGAAAAATCTCTGAGTTTGTGTTTCTCGGTGATCTGACCTTTAGCAGTACAATAATCCAGTACCAAGACACATTAAAGGAGCCATAAACAGGCCCGCGCCGGACTCGAGTCACAACCCATTAGCTTCACATTCCTGCTCATTTTCTCCAAATTATCCATGTTTTTACCCTGATTTTCCTTCCTGCAGGCAGCCATCAGTTTGACTTCAGTGTATAAATAACAAATCTACAGAATGCAGTTTTACAGATTTAGTTTCTGCTCGAGGAAGACAAACTCAAGATCTGAATTACAGAGCTGCTGCACAGCAGCGAGTCGGGCATTTTTACCAGCAAGCAGCAGATGAATCTGAAGAAAATGAACAACTCTGCATTACAATGTGGATTCAGCATCACATGAGGCTCAAACTCACAACCTCAGACACCAAAGACAAGTCAGTATCCCAGCGAGCTGCACGAGAGAAACCAGAGACGCTTCACGCTGCCTGAGCCGACCAGCAGGGGGCAGGATATCAGCTGTCTGTGCATGGAAGAGCAGATTTCAAACTGCTGCCAAAAATTCACTCATCAAGACTAAACTCTCCAGACTTCATCTAGACGGCAGAGAGATGTTGCTCATTTGTTTTTACAAAATTTGATTTGCTCAATAAGTGAAAAACTGATATTTAAAGACGCCATTTTTCCCACAAACTGCAGTACGTTTACATGAGGGCAGATTTTAAAATGCTGCCAAAAAATTCAGTTTTTGTGATAAAATTCTGAAATCTTACACATTTAATCTATGATGACAAAACTATTTTGTATTTTTTTTAACAAACTTTGAGGATTTATTTAGTGAGAACTTGCAAGTGTATGTTTACAGCAACATTTACAGCCAAACTTTGTGATGCGCTGTAGGCTCAGCGTTTGATAAATCAAATATCTGTGTGGACGGTTTGAGTCGGCGGTCTGAAGACGACCCGCAGCAAGTTTGGTGTCAACTGATCAAAAAATGTGGAGAAAGGTTTCATTAGTTCTGCAGTTTTTGAATAAAAACAGCGTGATGGATTTCACAGTTTGTACCACAATGAAGCGAACTCAAGTTTCTTCACACACATACGAATGATTTGTTTTGAATTTTCAAGCTTTTGAAAAGTAGACGGTCGCTGTAGCGCCACCAGCAGGACTGTTGGCTTGTGTTTGCAGCTGAGGATATTTGGCATGAGGCTGGACGTGTAACTGGTTAATCGATCGATGATTAATCGGTTATTAAGAATTTAATCTAACGTGAAAATTAATTTATCAATCAATAGGCTAAAAATGCTTTAAAAAATATTCAATATGTTGTTATTAGTTCATACTGAGGATAACATGCGATTGTATAGTTTGAAATAAGCAAAGTTTTATGTTCTTTTTTCTTTAAATCACGATTAATCGATCGTAATTTTTTCCAACTAATCGATTAAGAAAAGTGCACGCTGTTTGAAGTCTAGTGTGAGGACACTTCTCTGAGACATGTGGACCCAGCGGCCGGACCAGCTGGGTCCACATGTCTCCATGCTGGTGCTGCTGGAGCCCTGCACGCGCTGCTGCTGTGTGCACGCGCAGCTGCTCACCTGAGCCGGTACAGGTGCAGCAGCGTCGGCGCAAAAACAGCCTCCTCCCGGGATTAAATATGCAGCATTTAAAGTCACACACACCGAAAACAAGAGCGGAATAAGCCCTCAGATACACCACCCTGTGTGTGTTTATGAGTGTGTGTTTTAATGTGTGTGTGTGTGTGTGTGTGTGTGTGTGTGTGTGTGTGTGTAAGCAGGTGGAGTCCTCAGTCTCCACCGGGGACAAAAGCACAGCCGCGGGCGGCCCGCTCGGTGTGTCCCCGGCGGTGTGGTGAGCTCACCCAGCATGGAGAAGATGAAGTCCTTGGCCGTGTGGATCTCCAGAGCCCGCTGGTCGTCGTACTCCCGCTGGTCGTGCTTGCTGAACTCCTGGATGAGCCGGTTCAGGTCCTCCATGCGGGCCGCCGACCTGAAGTCCAGCTCGGGCCCGACGCCTCCTCCTCCGCCGCCGCCGCCGTGCGGGAGCCTCCCGGCGGCCATGGTGGGGCTGTTCCCGAGGCTGCCCGCCGAGCCAGCCCGACTGGAGAGAGCAGGGGCCGCCATCTTTCCTCCAGCTTCACTACAGCTGAGACTCTGCTGCCGAGCCGAGCCGAACTGAGCCGAGGAGAGCCGAACACAACCACCGGAAACTAACCCCGACGCTTCCGCTGCAGGAAGACTTCACAATAAACGGGTGGGTGTGGAGAAAAAAAACCCAAAATAAATAAAATAAAATAATTTTAGTTTAGTTTATTTTTTTTTAATTTTTTTTTTTTTACTGTGTGTCAGGATTACTGCAGGATTTTTTAAGCGTTGTACAATATCTGATTTTATATAATAACAATAAACATAATAAATGTGATCTTTTTGTCATTATTATTATTATTATTATTATTATTATTATATATCTTGAAAATGTTTGCCGATTTTTAACAACAACAACAACAACAACAATATTTTCATTATATTTTATATTTTCATAAAACGTCTTTTTGCTTGCTTGCGTGTGTGTGTGTGTGTGTGTGTTTTTGTGGTCACATTTTTTGGATATCTTTTCCTTTCTTTTTTGTGGCGATTTGCAAAGAAAAAAAAATCAAATTTAGAGCAATTTTTTTATTCTAGTATAAATTCATTTAACCATTTAATTGAGAAAAAAGTAAGAGAATACTGCGGAAATCTACCTGTTTGTGGGTGCATCAAAAATGATTAATGTTGTTATTACACTGAATGTGTTTTTTAGGGCAGATATATAGTTTTGTGCAAATTGTGTCATAAGAGACAAGGGAATAAAAAAGATATTAAACTATGATGTTTAGCAGCTAGAGAGTCACAAATAAAGATATTTAAAAAAGAAAAACAAAAATCAGTTAAACAAAATGTATGATTCAGGCTGAGAGCTTTAATACCATGATTATCTGCTTTCTTATAATTTCTTAAAATATAGTTTATATATCACCAGCTGACGTTTAGAAACATTTTGTAAATTTTAATTGTGAACGCTCTCTGCGCCTGCGTACTACGACCGGCAGAGGACGCGCGAGGACCGCTGCGACAGACGTCGTCCTGTTTACACACACACACACACACACACTCACACACACATATATATACAGACGTCGTCCTGTTTATATATTTTAAATACATACATACATATATATATACTTGTTGTTTAAACTACTTAAATTGTATATTTTAATTATCAGTTCGTTCACTCTTTTATAATACATTTTGTTTTTTAAAATAATTTATTTATTATAATAGTTATAATTAATAAAACTAATAGTATAATTGGTTTGTGGCAGTCATGTAGGCTAATGAACTTGTATCAACTTCTACAGATGTTTGATCAAACTTTTGAATTCTTATTATTATGTTACATATTATTTTAACATATTATTCAAGTTAATTCAAGTTTTTTGCAAAAATGAACTGAACGCTATTGTGTGTAATATTTATTTGTAAATTAAACAATTATTCTTAATTTCTGCATCAAAGGTGCAAATAAAAAGAGAAGGATTGAACAGAAGTAGTACAAAACCTAAACCCAAATCAGAACTTTTAGAGCAAAAAAATCAAACAAACAAAACTACCAAATATTTTATATAAACTAATATAAAGACGCTCTTTGAAAATAAAAGCATTATCGCAGTATAAGACTTAGAGGATGATTAATAGCACAAATTGAAGTCGGTGATCTGATCTGTTTTATTGTCATTAGAAGCTGATTTCTGTACAGAGAGATTCATTTCATACATCCACATTTACAGAAACAGAAAAGAATAAAACAATGATTTTAAAAAGTTTTTTCTGATCTGAAAAAAGGGCAAAAATAAAAACAAATAAAAGAAGTGATGTGCTCAGTGCCCTCCGCTGGTCAGAGCGTGCAGCTTCTTATTTTGAAAGTGCTGACAGGAAGTGTGCTGTTGAATCTGTCTCTAGACTTTTTGTGTCTTAATCTGAGAAATGACATTTGCACGTAACATGTTTTGTTTTTTTGTGAAGAATGTCTTAAACATCAGAGCGCTGCGGAGTGCATGAATGAAAATAAAAATTTAAAGAATTAAAATACTGATTTTTAAAGACAAATGAAGAGAAATAATCAATGAAACCTGATGGATGTTTTGGAAAGATAATCAGCAAGAAATTAGTTTGTAGTTTAGGAGTAAAAACATGCAAAAATTAAATGTGGAAGCAAGGAAACACAGAATAAACCAGTAAAATATGTCAACAGTGTAAATTCTCTACATCTAAACTGTTGCTTTAACACTTTGAATCAACAACACTATCATGTAGTTCAGTCAGTATTATTTCACCACCAAAAATAGGAATATTTATCTCCCACATATATAATAAACCTCATCACACCAAAGAGCTCCGACTATAATCACCCAGATCATCGTCTAGTACCTTTGATTTTTCACTTTTTGTTTCTTTTATCATGTGCAACAACAAAACTCCAGTTTTCTGTCCTGGGATTATAAACTAAACTTTACTATAAGAGCTGAAATAAAATCCTCTGAAAGGTCAAAAAAAAAAAAAAAAAAAAAAGTCCAAGAGTCCACCTCAGCACAGAGAGGACAGAGAGGACGGGTTTCCTTTTATCGATCCTCTGCGTCTCTCAGCTCAAAGTCCAAAAGTCCCGCTGGGAATCCAAACAAATGATTTCAGCCCAGCCTCCACTAGAAAATGTTGGCATTGTACATTTCTGAAAACACGGATCTGTTCAATTTGTACATTTCATACAGTGATTTTGGGAGTAATCACTGTTTTTCCAGCAGCTTTCGAGGCTCTAAATGTGGGTGTATTTTTAGGACTGTCACTGCTTTTCCAGCGGGGGAAATGCCCCAAAAAGAGATTGTTTTTTACTGAGAAATGCATTCCTAGACAGAATAGTTCCATAAAAGTGGTTGCTTCTTACTAAGAAACCACTGAGTTTCCAGCAGATTTTTAGGCTCTAAAGATTATTGTATTTTTGGCCCTGTCACTGTATTTATAGCAGAGATAGAGCCACGAAAGGTGTTTTTTTGTTGTTGTTGTTCAGGGGGGATATTGGCAAGAAAAGCAGTTGTTTTTTACAGAAACATCGCTGCTTTTCTAGCTGCCATGGTGTCATGAAAAGTGTTTTCACTTTTTTTATTTTTAACAGAGGAATTACTGCACTTCCAGCGGGTAGACTGCCCAAAAAGTGATTGTTTCTTACTGAGAAATCTCTGCATTTCCAGCCAGAATGTCAAGAAACTGCTGTTTTTCCTGCAGGTTTTTAGGCTCTGAACATGGGTGATTTTTGGGACCTGTCACTGTTTTTCTAGCCAGGATAGTGTAATGAAAGGTGGAAGTTTTATACTGAGACATTGTTGCTTTTTTTAGCAGGGATATTGGCAAGAAAAGCTGTTGTTTTTTAAATATCACTGCTTTTCTTGCTGGTATAGTGCCACAAAATCATTTACAGAGAAATCACTGCATTTCCTACTAATATAGTGCCACATGAAAGCAGCTGTGTTTTTACTGAGACATCACTGCATTTCATGCCAGGTTGATACGAGTAGCTTTTTTAGACTTCACTGCTTTTCCAGCAAGTGATTGTTTCTTAATGAGAAATCTTTGCATTTCCAGCCTGAGCAGTGCCATGACAAATGGTTACCTTTTTACCTTTTAAGAAACCCTTAAGTTTCCGGTGGATTTTTAGGCTCTAAACATGGTTGTATTTTTGGGACCATCACTGTTTTTCTAGCAGGGATAGGGCAATGAAAGGTGGGTTTTTTTCCCCCAAAATTACTGCTTTTCTAGCCTGTACAGTGCCTAGAATAGTGTTTGGGACCCGTCACTGTTTTACTAGCCAGTAAGGTGGATTTTTTTTACCAAGACATTGCTGCTTTTCCAGTGGGGATATTACTAAGAAAAGCAGTTCTCTTTTACAGAAACATCCCTACTTTTCCAGCAGGAAAAGTGCCCCAGAACAATGCTGCATTTCACACCAAAACAAGATGTTTTTGTTTCTAAACCTAACCACAC
>NC_142181.1:942218-959718 GCF_026936395.1 Plectropomus leopardus | reverse complement strand
CGACAGAGGACACAGCTGAGACACTGATGTCCTAAAATACTAGAAATGTCCTAAAATACTAGAGAAATGCCCTGAAATGTATAAAATGTCCGAAAATACTTGAAATGTCCTAAAATCTTAGAAATGTCTTTAACTTCTAGGAATTTCCTGAAATCCTAGACACGCTCTACAATTCTACAAAAATCCTTGAAAAATCCTAAAATCTGAGAAATGTTTCAAAATTTTAGAGATATGTTAAAACCCAAAATGTTCTAAAATCCTAGAAACATAAAAAACATGTCATAAAAATGGCAGAAATGTCCCTAAAATCCTAGAAATGTCCTAAAATTGTAGAAGCATGTATGGGGCTGCTGCGACTGGCCCCCGGTCTCCTATTATTTTGAAAAAGTGTCCCCCTATCAAAGCAAGTTGCGTATCTCTGCTTTTTAAAATCTTGTTTTAATGTTTTCTGAAAGGCACGTTGAATTTCCTTTTTTTCTAGAATATGAGATATATATACATTTGCCTTACACCAAACTAAACTCGTCCAATCTAATCTCATCTCAATTAAACTTAGTACAAACCACCTCAACTAAACCAATCGAATCTCGTCTAAGATGTCTCTCTGTGTTTTTATCGGGCTGTTGACTCTCAAGTGTTTCAGCAAACACTCCGAGAATAAATAAAGGTTAAAAATTAAGTTGAACTGAAAAAGCGTTATTGAAACAGAGACAACAGAGGAGGGGCCTCGACACAACACAGAGAAGAGAGGACAAACACTCGAGTGCTAACAGTCACAGGTCAAAGTCATAGAGATGTTGACTTATTATTGGCATGTTCTGTGTGTGTGTGTGTGTGTGTGTGTGTGTGTTGCAGTGTGTGTGTTTGTACCCTGATGTGCAGGTAGAGGCGTTCGGACAGCACTCTGATCCCCAGCTGCACGATGTGATCCAGAGCTTTATTGGCTCGACGTAAAGAGTCCTCGCTGACTGACGGGTCACACTGAGCGCAGCGCTGCACGAACCCTCTGAACACACACACACACATGCACACACACATAAATAGTACTAAACGGGGACCATGATCCCACATGAACCAAGTGAAGACCTGAGTCTATAAACAGAAGAAAATATGTGAAGTGAAACTGAAGCTAAGGTGAGCTTTTTTAACAGCAAATGTGACTCAAATGCAGGTAAATTTATAACATCCTTAATGACTGCATGATATTATAATAAATGCTGATGCACGTGATTCACATTCTCATATGTAGGAGGTAATATCTCGTACATAAGAGATGACATCTTGTATGTAGAAGATAATATCCTGTAAGTAGGAGATAATATCTTCTCTTATAACCTAGGTGATAACTTCCCATACAAAGGAGATAATTTCTAAATACAAGATAGAGTGCCACACATAAGAGATAGCGTACCCTATGTAGGAGATAATATCTTGTACATAGGAGATAAAATCTTGTAAGTTGGAAATAACAATTTGTATGTAGAAGATACTATGTTGTATGTAGAGGGCCATCATTGCCCGCAACTTTTTTGTGTTTTTACCTCAAAAACCTGTAAAAAGAAACCATGAAGTTGAGAATTTTATTCTATAACAAGTAACTTCCTTTTTTCATTTTGTCTCCAACAAGATTACCAGCTGATGAAGCTCATTATAACCATTACTTTTAAAGTTTGTTCAGGAGTTTGTTGATGCGGTGACAGTTTATGTTTTGTTAGTTTGTACCTGAACGGAGGACAGCAGTTGACCAGAGCAATGGTTTTGGACACGTATCCGTCCTCGTTGTCTCCAAACATGCCGCACTGCATCCCCTCATGAAACATCTCGACTTTACGCTGGAAACTGGAACAGTTACACACAAGAGCACCATGATTCTGATCATTGTTAACCTCTCAAAAGCCTTAAAAAAAGACAATCATGAAGTTTAAGTGTGTACCTGTACAGGAAGTCAGCCAGGCCGTTGAGGCTGCACTGAGCCACTCTGGAGCCCAAACTCCTGTTGATGGAGGCCGAGCGCTCCAGATCCACCTGCAGCCTCTGAAACAACAAACACACAGCCAGGAGGATTTATTTCACATATTACTACTCAGTTTATCTTGATCTATTTTTCAGATTTTGTTTCAAAGCTGCTGATGCACTCAAAACACAGCAGGCGAGTCCTGTGATTTTCCACCTAAATTTGTCTGTTATCACCGTGGTACGTGCACAGCATCTTGGAGATGAGCTTTTAGTGAATGCACGCTTCGCTCGGCGTTTGGAGCAGGGCGAGGCGGGAAACAGATCTCAACAGACGCACCAGTAAACAGAGCAGTCAAACTAGGACAGCACTCCAATATTAGAATTTTTTATTATTGCCACACGGATGTCTTAGGTCAGACACCCTTCTTCAGCAAGTGCATCGACAATAACACAAAGAAAATCTCACACTGTAATTAATTATGTCCACACATGCAACCAACACCAGAACATCCCAGCAGGGGGAGCCAAAATTTCCAAAAGGCAGAGTCACAGTCATATTATAAAGGAATATAAATGCAACAAAGACACAATTACAAATAACAATAAACATGATAATGACAATACTGGTTGTAATAACGATAATAATAACCAAATAATGTAAATTTAAAAAACAAACATCTAAATTAATAAATGAAAAAATGGTAAACAACCCATATTTAAAACAACCCAATTTATTAAATGCATCTTTGTTTTTCTCTTTTGGATTTAAAATTTTTAATAAAGAAAGAAAAACCGTAAAGGGTCCATAATCCATGTTATTCTTTTCCCCCCCAATTTATTTATATTCACTTAAACAAAACTGAAACAAAATAACCAAACAGAATATTTGCTTTTTCGATTTGGTTTTGAAACAGAATAATCGAAGCACGAACCATACATGGATTTTTCAGGGACACTCTGTCCAATTCACTGGACACTTTAAACTGTCCCTTGTGTGTTTTTCTTGTTGTGTTTTCTTTTTCCACCAGAGGACACCAGTGTGTGTATGTGTGTGTGTGTGTGTGTGTGTGTGTGTGTGTGTGTGTGTGTGTGTAATCAGGAAACCCTCCATGTTGACTTTGGCGTCAGTTAAAGGAAACACTCAGAAAACAATCAGCGATCAAAAACACAGGGGAATCCACCTTTATGTAACACTTCACTCTTGATTCAACAACCTTTATTTAAAACAGACAGGAAACACTGACCACAGCTGCCGGGCAGTCCGCTCTCACAGTAACCATAGTAACAGAGGAGGAGGGCGTGTCCCTTACCTGTATGACGGTCTTGGCCAGAGTGATCTGATACTCCTCGATGTGCAGCGTCTCCATCCACCTCCTCTCCTCCTCGTCCAGGACCTGACTCAGCTCCGTGGTCACTTTAGCCTGCGCAGGGAGGGAGGGAGGAGCCGGGGGTCAAAACAAACGCACCTTCACCTTTAACCACAAGCTGCAGGGACGTTCACAGCCGTGCTGCAGCAGAAATAACGCAGCCACGATTGAAAAAAGTCGATTTTTACTGCAGCTTCACCTGGAGAGTGTCAGGTGGTGTGCTATGAAAACTACATTTTAAACATTTTATGTTGAAGACATCTTACGGATCTACAGGGAGGGTGTTTGTTGGTGAAAATAATATTTCACCTCCTGCTTTATTTTGCTGTTTTTTTCTTTCTAAACCATGGGAGAGCAACAACTTTTAAATAATTGGCCCAAAAACTAGCAGAAAATTGGTTAAAAGTCATGAAAAAATTATTGGAAAAAAAAAGAGACAGAAAAAAAGTCATGTAAAAAAAATACACAAGAAAGTACTAAAAGAGATAATTCATATTTTTTCTTGCTTTTCTGTAACATAATTTTAATTTGATATATAATAATTTCTCCTCAGATAGACACTAAACAACTCAGGGCTTTCTCCTTGTTGCCTTCTTCATTTTGCTATTGCTGTACAAACCTGATTTTTTTTACAAAAACATGGGAAAGCAATGAGCAACGTTTCAAGAAATAGCCCAGAAATTGGCAAAATTTACAAGAAAATTACAGACAATTAAGCCAAAAAAGAAAAATAAATAAAAGTGTTGTAAAACTGTTTCTTTTCTTTTCAACAATATTTCAAACAATAATAATGATAATAATAATAAAAAGAATAATATAATTTCTTCTATTTTTCCCTAACATAATTATAAATATGAGTTTCTGGATGTTTTTCTCTTGTTGATGTCTTGTTTGACAATATGTAATAATAAATCCTAAACTAATTTTCAGGTTTTTTGGACTCCTTTTACTAATATTTCACAGTTTGCAGGACATTTCTTGCAAATTTGCTCATTACATTTTTGAAAAAAACAGTCAAACCAAATTTTTCAGCTTCCAAAGGTTAAAATGATTGTGAAAGATGTTTGAAAGCAGCACAAGAAAACTGATGTGGTTTTAGTGCCAAATTCAAACCAGTAAATCACAGAGTTGTTGAAACATATTTCAGTGTATCCGTCATATAATAGTGTACAGACGTCATGTTTCTGTGGTTTGCAGACACAAACAATGCTAACATTTTTTTCCAGAGAGTGGGTGAATAAAAAAAGTTGTGCTGAGTGTCTCACCCTGACAGAGTTGAGACAGTCCAGCTCCAGTCTGTCCACAGTCTCTGAAGGCAGCAGAGGACTCAGGTGAGCGCGGCTGAACGGACTCGTGATGCACACGGTCCCCAGAACATCTCTGAAACAACACACCAACACACACACATACAAGACAATATGATGTGTGAACAAACACATAATTATACAAGAACTTCTCCATGAGAAATAAATAAATAAATAATACCCTTTAAAACCTGAGCAAATTTGACAGAATTATTTCTTATTTCCAAAACATTGGAAGAAGACAACAAGCAACAAAAAAGGAAATGACCCAAAAGTTAGCAAGGATATAGTACATTTACTGGAAATTACCTGAAAATTTAAAAAATAACAATCTGTTATTCAGATAATTATTATATTCGTTTTTATATTGTGATGCTCAGTGGCATCCAGACAGCAAACAGCTGCTGTTTTACTCATTTAGTTTCCAGATTGGTTCCTCTGGTTCCTGTAAACATTTGGGCTGACTCAACCTACATGTTTAATATGTGTGTGTGTACCTGTTGTAAATGTTATGCAGCCAGTCCAGCAGGGAGTAGATGTCTGTGATCTCCAGCTGGTTGTCAGTGATGGCCTCCAGTCGCCTAGCAACAGCCTGGTGGTAGCTCTGCACGTACACCTGACAGGTCAGAGTTACAGGTAAGAGGTTAGACTTCAGCATATCTTGAGAGGAAACTCTAAGTTCAGGCAGGATCACTGTAGTCAAAAATAAATAAATAAATAAATAATTTCTGTTTCCAATAATATATTTTTGGGGGTGTGGCTCTTTCCCCGTACCTCTCTGCCCTTTCACATGCTTGCGTGGAAAGCTGAAGGTGGAGAGAGCACAGCTCTCTGCCCTTCCACGCAATCCATCATTATTTCCGCATCGATATATCAGTTAAATTAGCAATGATCCCGTATCATCAATACAAAGTGTAAACATCAATCCGTATCATCCTCTTTCAGATGCGCCTTTATTTTGAAATTCTGTGTCACGGGAACACAGCGTCAGGCAGATGATGGCGAGCATATTGCATAAATATCATACCGTTGTCCAAAGTGTTGATATAATATTGTCTTGTGATGAGACCAGTGATTTCCACCCCGACCACAAGCCCACAAAGAGAGTTCAAGACAGAGAGAGCTCATCTCTCTGCCCCTCCACATGCATACGAGGAAAGCCTGAGGCAGAGGAAGCAGCAATGATAGGCAGGCGAAAGCATTTTAAATAGGCTCCCTGAATGAGATTTGTCAATTGTTTCCATAGAAAGGAATCATGTGATCCATCTGCTGAATCCCTCCATCAATCAGCTGATCAATCAGCTGATCGATCAGCTGATGTGGCTGAGATGTGAGCTGACTTTGACATTGTGGCGTGCCTGAACTAACATTATGCTCCATGTAGAAACTTTGAGAGGAGATCCTTTTTGAATACAACCCCCGGGCGTTCCTGTCCAGGTGTTGTCTCACCTGGAAGGGCTGGTACTCGTCCGGGTAGATGGACACCACGTTCCTCTTGGCGGCCCCCAGGTCGTCCACCACCCGGGCTCGGAGCCGGTCCAGGTACCTGTCCAGCTCTCCGGCTGTGAACTCGGCCTTCTGAGGCAGAGAGCCGTCAGCTGCCTCCTCCACCGCCTCCTTCCACCTCTGCTTCAGATGGCGGGGCCTCGGGCCCCCCGGGGCTGCAGTCTCACTAAGGGACCAGTCTTTATCTGCCTGTTCCTCCTGCTGCAGCACCTGCACACACACACATACAGACGCTAAGGTGAGGTTACTCAGTAAATACATTTTAACACAGTGATACTCAACATACAGCCTGGGGGTCAAATCTGGCCCCTGACAAGGCCCCTGATGGCCCCCCAACCACTTTCTAATCAACAATAAAAATGAAGTGATTGACACTGAATAGTTTTTGTCCTTTTAGTATCCATAAGGTGCCAGAATGCCAGAGAGGTCCTAGTTAAGACCCTAATGTCCTAAAATCTCAGAAACATCTTTAAATCCTAGTAACGGAAATTTCCTAAAAGAAAACGTCCGAAATTCTTAGAAATGTCCTAAAATCCTAGTAATGCCCCACAATCCTAGAAATATACTAAAATCCTGGAAATGTCCTGAAATAGTAGAAACACAGCAAAATGCTGGAAAAATCCTAAAAATCATATAAATATCCTAAAATCCTAGATATGGAATAAAATCCTGGGAATGTCCTATAATCCTCACCTGTACCACCAGGCCCAGGTTGGGCCCCGCTGTCGGGGACCTCAGAGACTCCCTGACGACGGCCCACAGCTCCTTCTGCAGCTCCTCGTACAGCAGCTCCACGTCCTTCGCCTTCCTCCGCCCGCCGTCTTTGACGCTGGGGCTTGTGGCGTCCTCCGGCTGCGGCGCGGCGCCCCGCTCGGCGGAGGAGGACTCGTTACACTCCTGCTCCAGCTCCAGGATGTGAGTGTCAGCCAGCAGGAGGTCCCGCTTCTTCACCAGCTGCAGGATCTCCAGGACTGAAGGACACACGAGACATGAGACAAATGACATATGATACTGAATATCGTGACTTTGTACATTCACAGATGTTTGCAGTGGACGATATATCGATTACACTTGACATGTCATGACCTCCAGCCTGAAACAAGCTGTGTGCTTCAAAATAAAAGCACCAGTGGAACTGCTTTGATTTAATTCTCAATAACAATACTTTATTTTACTTTATTATAGGAGTATGTTTTTTTTTTTTTTGTTTTTTTATCTTTTAAATTTTATTATTTAGAGCTTATACTGCAAAGCCCTAATATTTGTCTATGTACATTAGCTCAGTACAGTTTGATGAATATTCATACTTTGTGGTTTTACTACTTTTTACTTCAGTAACAGATGTGGGAGTTTTTTGTCAAAGGTCAGATCCTCCACAATGAACCCTCTTTATTCTGACTGATTAGCATTAACAGCTGTTTGTCAGGTCCCAGAGGAAAACACCAGCACCCACCACACACACACACACACACACACACACACACACACACACACACACACACACACACACACACACACACACACACACACACACACACATACACACACACACACACACACACACACACACACACACACGCTGAGCCGTGTGGGTTCATTTGATTTGAACATCAAAGCAGCCCTGAGGGGGACAGGACGAGGGACGGAGGTTCCCACAGAATCTCTGATCAGTTTCTCCTCGACTGTCCAACACATTTATATTCCAGACATCGGACACACTGACATTCCTGCTCGACCTTTGGAAAACATCTGGAAACATCTGGAAACATCCTGTAAACACGGGGATCCATAAAATGTTGTGTTGAAAGTGTTTTGAAAGGTTGGCTGTCTGAAAAGAGGTCTTGTGGTTAACAAAAGCTGAAGAGACTTTCACACAGTGCTGTGTCCTGACTTTTTTTTTAAATTTAATTCTGCAGGGGGGGTAAAATTAATGTAATTCATTAAAATTAATGTAAATCATTAATTTTACTTTATATATACTGTCTTTACTGTTTTATTGTAAGTTTCTATCCTTGAATATGTTTTTTATGAATTTTAAATGTCCCTGTTTTGATCATATACGATAAGCCAGGAATCACCAACTAGCGGACCGCGGTCCGGATCCGGACCAAAACTTCCTCCCATCCAGGCCCGTGGCCAAAAAGTCAGAAAATGTAAGAATGACAACAATATTTTTTAAGGAGTAGTGCTGGGCAATTAATCGAAAAATAATCGACATAATCTTGCACATGTTGGATATTTCAGTTATTTAAAAATTCTGTTAACCCTTTCCCCACTGGGGCTGCAAACTCCCATGCATCTGCTGTGCGTCTCGCGCTTCTGGGCTCTGTCTCACGCTCTCATGACACCGAGGAAAATCTCACGCCAAAACACAGCGAGGGCAGAAGTGCTGAACAATCATGTAAAAAAATGAACGACTTTGACTTTGACTTTGTAGAACAGCTGAGTGTTTGACAGCCACAGCATTTCATCATCGCGGATCAAACAGCTGATGGTCTGAGCTTTTAATTTTTACATAATAATAATAATAATAATAATTAGCTGAATACCCCTGCTGTAAACCATCTTCAAGGTGATACCACAACTCATCAGACTGATTATCGATGATTAATTAACAGCTCTCACATTTAAACATGGAAATAATGGCTTCAATGTGAGCTGACTTAAAATTATGTTAATGGGGTGATATTTTCATTATGATATTACATGTCCATCAGCCCACTCCAGCGTGGACATGTCCAACAGTCCACTCAAGCACACAGACATGTCCCAGCGCAGAAATGTCCAACAGCCCGCTACAGCTTGGATAAACAACTGTGTTTTTCTGTGGTGCAACACCACGAACAAAGTCATTCTTTTCTTTGATCGATAAATCAGATGTGACTTTTCTCACAGACTCCCAGCAGGGCGTCGATGGGAACCTGTCAGTCCTCGCTGAAGGACAAACAGCCCACAGTCAGTGAGCGCGCTCCGTCAGAGGATCTGGTCTGAGGTCAGTCAGGGAGGATCCCCTCTGACTCACAACGCCGTGACATCAGCAGAGCGGGAACTTCCCACTGCAATGACATCATCCGGGCTGACAGAGGAGACCAAACTGATTAAAATAAATAAATAAATATAGAAACAAAAATAAATACATACATAAAAAACAAAAATAAATAAATTCATAAAAACAAAAATAAATAAATGAAATAAAATAATAAAAATCAATACAGAAAATAAAATCAAATAATGATAATAAAAATCAACCAATAACAAAAAATAAAAAAATGAATAAATAAAATAAATTGTCAAAATAAATACATATATTTAAGTACGAATGTAAGTCTTTTCCGTCTTCTTGTAGTACTTTTACTGCATTCATGTATTGAAAAACTTCCTCCAGCTGCTGCTGGATGTAAAGAACGATGCGACTGTAATGAATAAAGTTTGTATGGAGTTAAACCAGAAACAGACGCAGGATCATCAGACAGGAAATACGACTCAGTTATTCATCACTTCATAATACTGCAGCTGCCTGATAATACACACTGTCACTGCAAGAAGTACACACACACTCACACACACTCACTCACACACTCACACACACACACACACACATGGTTGGACAGGAAGTGGTATCTCCTGCTTCAGCTTCTGCGTCAGAGCTGAGGGCTTCACCAGGGCTACTCTTTCAAAATAAAAGCCTGGTGTGTGTCAGAGCGAGGATGTGAGTCCTCCAGATGTTGCCTCGTTTGTCCACCTCAGTGCCGACAGAGGAAGACAGACACACACACACACACACATACACACACACACACACACACACACACACACACACACACGGTGGTAGCCCAGAGGAAGATCCTCTCTGTAAACAGAACAATGTGACGGGACTTCTCGGCTTTGAACTTCGGCGTTTTTTGGTGTCCCTCATTCGGTCCCTGCAGCAGAGACGAGCTCAGAGGTCAGAGGTCAAAGGTCAGAGGACCCCGAACACGTCCTCTCGGCTCAGGTTCAGGTGAAGCTGCTGTAGTTTCCTGTGAGCTGTCAGGAAGTGTGTGTTGATCCGTTTTCTACCTGCGGACTCGTTCTCACGCTGTCAGCCGTCTGAGTTTCCTCTCTCTCTCACACACACACACACACACACACACACACACACACACACAGTCTTTACTGTAAGTCTGTGTTTTCATGATGATCTCACTTCAGCCATCGACTCTTAATTTGCACCTTCGTATAAAGTTTTGTTTATTTGCCCTTTTTTCATTGTTTAATTTCAGCTGCTGCACAACTGTTCACCCCCGAACGAATAAAGTTTCATCTCAACCTGAAAAAGGTTTTTGCTTTTTTACTGCAGTGAACATAACGCTGACAGCTCAGACTGAAATATGAGATTTAACCCAAATCTGGCCCCTGATAGGGCCCCCGGTGGCCCCCAAACATTTCCTAAAGGACAATAAAAATAAAGTGATTGACTCTGTGAATAGTTTTTGTCCTTTTAGTGTCCATAAGGTGTCCGAGACATGAAACAGCATCAAAATAGAGCCAGAGGAGGATCCCCCACACCCCCGACAGAGGACACAGCTGAGACACTGATGTCCTAAATGACGTGAGAGACGTCCTTCTTTGAGTTTTCAAAAAGTGATCTGCAGTTTCACACAGAGCTGCAGGTTCGTTTTAATGAGACCACTGGGGACACACACATATGCACGCACACACACACACACACACACACACACACACACACACACACACACACAGGGTGTGACCGCTGTAAAGTGATACATCAGCACTTTGAGCACCTTTAAACCAGACTGCACTGGAGCTTGTAAAACACAGCTATAACAACACACACACACACACACACACACACACACGGTCACTCTATCTGGCATGTAAAAATGTGCACACACACACCTTTAACATATATACATACATCATGTGGCCCTCCACACAGAAACACAGCTCGTATTGTTCGGCCTGCGGAGGAAATCTGTTCCAGCTGCAGGGATGAAGCCCCGCCCACCTCCGCCCGCTTCCTCGTTCCACCTTAAAATCAGCCAAAATCACCTCATCCAATAATCACCCCGTCCGAAATCACTCTCTGGTCACTTAAAATGTGTCTTTTCCTTTTTATTTTTTAAATTGTTTTTTCTTTTTTTTCTCGCTGTAGTCCATAATAATAAAAAATTTAAAAGAGAAAGATGCTTGAAACATTTTACTTTATATAATGAGTTTAGAAAATATTAAATTTTATCTTTCTTAAATAACTGATGGAATATACTGAACTTTTTCACAATATTCTCGTTTTTTAGACGCACCTGTACGCAGGTCGCCATGACGACATGCCAACCCTCAGCAGTCCTCTTGAAACAGGCGCGTTTTTAATTTCCATTTTTGCTTTATTTTCCAGTTTCATGTTTGCTTTCAGCTGTTCAGGAGTCTGTTACTACTGAAGGAAACACAAAATTTCCTTATTTTACTGCATCACAATAAATGTCTTTACATGACAACATAACGGAGACTTTTATTGTGAAAAACCTAAAGCAGACTGCTTTGCTTGGGGGGCCACTTTTGCAAAATGACAGGAGGCCAGGGGCCCACACATGTTTCTAGGATTTTAGGATGTTTCTCAGATTTTATGACTTTTCTGGGATTTTAGGACGTTTATAAGGTTTTAGGGCATTTCTAAGATTTTAAAGATCTCTCTAGCATTTTGCGACATTTCTAGGAATTTAAGACTTTTCTGTGGTTTTAGGACGTTTGTAGGATTTTGGGAGTTTCTATGGTGTGAGGATAATTTTAGGATTTTAGGCCTTTTTCTAAGATTCAAGGATGTTTTCATTTCTGGGATTTTGGCTCTCACGGCACATTTACAGAACAGCGAATGATGCTGTCATGGGAAAGCTTAAGCCGCGCATCAGAACGCCGCTTTTTAACGTCTTCACTCAAGACAAGACGACATCAGTTAAAGACACAACGTCAAACAGGCAGCCCCCCTCTAAACCAAACCAGACCTGACCAGACCCGACCCGACCCGACCTGACCAAATCCACACCAGACCAGACCAGACCAGACCAGACCAGACCAGACCGGAGTGTCTGTATGTTTAATGTTTTATGGACTTTTTCCTCTGCAGCTGTGTGTTTTTCTGACGTCTGAAGTTTCTGTTGAAGTAGAATCTGCTGAGTCAGACTTCACCTGCTCAGATCCACCTGAGAGGGAACCCGCTGACGGACCTTTAATAAACTGTCCACCCTCAGCGTGTGTGTGTGTGTGTGTGTGTGTGTGTGCGTGCGTGCGTGCGTGTGTGTGTGTGTGTGTGTGAACAGTAGCAGTATTGTGTGAGTGTGTGCAGACGGTAATCTGAGCTCTGCTTTCACATTTTTCTGCTTTCTGCTCGTCTGTCGCTTCACTCAGCTGCTCCTCCTTCACACTCACTAAAAACACACTACGACATTCACACACACACACACACACACTCTCTCTATATATATACATATATGTATGTATATATATACTGTATATACAGTCAGGGGCGGGTCACCACACGATGGGCCCCTGAGCACAGACATGCAAAGGGCCCCTCACCTCTCGTAAAGAGGGGCAAGACACACACAGTCTGAAGTGGTTTTGCACCTATGTTTTGTGGTTTGGTGTCATTTTGCATCCCCTCGTGGTCATTTTGTGTCTCTTTATGTTGTTTGGCATCTCTTCAAGGCCATTTTATGTCTCTTTGTGGTCACTTTGTGTGTCCTTGTGGTCAGTCTGGTAAAGTAGAAATACAACACTGTAGAAATATTCTGTTACAAGCAAAGTCAGGCATTTCATTTGTTCATAAGTAAAATCAGAAGTATTAGCATCAGAATATATTAAAATGCCACGGCTGATTTGTTTTCATTATCAGTTCATTTGCTGTTTGAAGGAAACGCCTTTAAAAGTATTTTTTCTCTCAGATGAAGAGTAAAAGCCCAAAAATGTTGAGCTCAGCGAGCTGTAACGGAGCTTTGTGTCCTCACGACAGAACATCTGATGAGCGCTGGTTCCCTGCAGGCACAGCTGGATCAAATCTGCTCGCTCGGCCTCCTTCACGTGAATTTCTTCTTTCAGTCTTCGGACTAAAACTGCACTTAAAATAAACAAACCCCAACATGTCCCGCTGAAATCGGACTAAATCCAGTTTCCCAAACTCGCACTAACACACCCAGATGATTGGAAATCGAGCTCCTCAGTCAGACTTTAACCCTTTGAAACTCCAGCAAATTGGATTTCTGTCAAAAACACAGGAAGAAGTAGCAAGTTGCAAAAAAACAAATAAAAAGTAAAAAAAACAACAAAACAAAAAAGTTACTACTACTACTACTACTACTACTACTACTACTACTACTACTAATAATAGAAAGCTAATTTTTTTTTTCATTTCTAGGATTTTTATCAGTTTTTAGGATGTTTCTAGAATTTCAGGATATTTCTCGGATTTAAGATGTTTGGAGGATTTAAGGACATTTCTAAGATTTAAAGACGTTTCTTGAAGTTTACGATGTTGAAGATTTTTAGGATGCAAAATTATTAGATATTATGAAAAAAGTTATAAAATTATATTGATTATTTTGTAATGATATATTTCAAATTATTTTAATAATTTTACGGTTAAACGCCACAAACACAGTGAAAACGATTTATGAGGGCTCAAAGTGTGCAGAGGCTCCACGTTTGGAGCAGATATTCTGCAGCCGAGTCGTCGGTGCGACGCTGCGTTCAGGGTGTCAGATCAGCGATTATCAGTGGACAGAAGCGTCCGGTGGCCTCTGACAGGAAGTCATCCAGTAACAGTCTGACGGCTCCGACCTCCTTCAGCTGCTAATCACTGACTGCTGAGAGTTATCAGCTCTCACACTGCAGTTATGCAACAGTAACAGGCCGTCCTCGCCGAGAGCCGAGGACGCTTCTCAGCACGCCCTCCCTAAATGCCCCGCCCACGCCAACGCCAACGCCAACGCCAACGCCACCCACAGGCATCGTTATCCCTGAATAATTCTCACTTTGAGCGGTTGCTGTCACGAAAGAAAGCAGCGGTGTTGAAATTTCACATCTTCAGTGAACACAACAGAGACCCGACCAGTCAGAGAGGGTTTACGTTAGCGGTCGACCGATAACGCTTTTTCAGAGCCGATTCTGATTATTAATAGTTAATGAGACCGATAACCGATATTTGGAACCAATATGCATTTACAATAAAAACAAAAGTCTTTCTGTCGAGCCAAATAATGGAAAATTATGGACAAAAATCTACAAAGAGCCGTTTTACTCCTGTAAAAAATTCAAAAGCTAGTTTAGAAATGTTTTTTTGATGTTATTTCAGCAGCGAAGAATTAGAAAATGCAATCAAACACTTCTTCAACTGAATAAATGCAGAATTGATGACAAAAGCAGCGGTCGACTGATGTTGTTTTTTCAGGGCCGATGCTGATTTTAGTAAATGAGACCAAATATTTGGAACAGATTCGCATTTATGATAGAAATGAAAATATTTCTGTCAAAATTTAGAGTTTGGAATATAACAAACTCCAACACAAAACTTTGTTTTAACACTTTTAGCAAATGTTTAATCAAAACTGAAACTGTCAACATCATATTCAGCAAGTTTCCACCAACTTTCTTTTTTTAAATAAAGAGAATAATTAAATGAAAAATAAAATAATAACTAAATAAATAAATAAAAATGGGTTTTACAAAGTCAAGTCAAATCAGTTTGTCTCAGAGGCTTGAAGCGTGACTTTCGCTGCTCTCAGACTTTCACATCGACTAAAGAAAAACTCCCAAAAAAACAATAAAGGGGAAAAAACAGTAAAGTAAAACTTCCATCCTCGCTGACATTTTCTTTGCGCTTTTTAATCAATTAATTTTACCCGCGATCATCAAAGTAAAATGCCGGTACAAACAATCGGATAAAAGCCAACAATCGGCCCGAATAATCGTGTGACGTTTCAGGGGAGCAGAAATGTCAGAAAGCATGAAAACTGTCAACAACTGACGGGAAAAATGATATATTTGGTCATTCTGTTCCTAGTCGCCACAGGTTGCGTTAACTGAATAGTTTATGTGACTGACGGATGTTTTTCAATAATGACGGAAAATTTGTAATTGAAAATTTGACCGTAAATCACACTCCAGTCCAGCTCACAAACCTGAGTGTGTGTTTTCTTTAAAGTGGACTTCCTGTTTCAGATTTCAGCGTCGACCTGAAACGTGCAGCGACTCGCCAAACAGCCTGCAGAGCTGCTGCCGCTCAGAGCCGACGGAGGTAACGTGATCGGGGATTAGTGACGCAGCGGTCTGCGGAGGGTGAACTCCTCAGTTTATATCTCAACATGAAATCTGTCGTCACTGCGTCCTTCTCCTCACCTCAGACAATCTGGAGACAATCTGAAGTGAGTCCGTCCTCCACGCAGAGCGGACGGGTCCGCTGAGGGTTTAACGAGTCATTTAGAAACTAACAAAACTCTGGACTCACGAATTACATCAAATAAATCCTTGACTGCTGCTTTTTTATTATTAATCTATAATTCAAGGTGATTGGCTGAGAGAAGAGTTTTAAACTGATGTTTTAACTGCGATCAAGAGACCGACACTCGCAACGCAAAATACCGAAGAGCAAAAACAGCAACATGCAAACATCTGCACACACTACGATGCTCAACCTGCTCAGGGGCCACTGTGGCAAAATGACAGGAGGCCAGGGGCCGGGGGCCAGGGGCCAGTCGCAGCAGCCCCACACATGTTTCTAGGATTTTAGGACCCTTTAAGGATTTTAGGATGTTTCAAGGAATTAAGGACATTTCTAGACATTTTTAAATGTTTCTGGGGTTTAAAGACGTTTGTAGGATTGAAGGATGTTCGGACTCAAGGATGTTAGGACAGTTCTATGATTTTAGGATGTTTCTGGGTTTTAGGACAGTTCTATGATTTTAGGATGTTTCTGGGTTTTAGGACATTTCTAGGATTTTATCATGCTTCTAGGATTTAAGGAAGTTTTAAGGATTTTAGGACATTTCTTGCATTAAAGGACATTTTAGGACGTTTCTGGGATTTTAAGATGTTTCTTGGATTTTAGGACAATTCCATGATCTTAGAACATTAGTAATGCTATGAAATCCTAGAAGCTTCCTAAAATCAAACAAGCATGTATGTGGCTGCTGTGACTGGCCCCTGGCCCCTCGTGGCCCCTGAGCAAAGCAAGTCTCCCTGCAGCAGAATACAACACGAACACTGATGTTCGCACTTCAGCTTAACAAAAACCTGCTATTTTTGCTTCTAGTTGAGAACCAACCTTTTGGGCTGTGGACCAATTTATTTTGGTCAAAATGCTCAGAAAGGTGCGAAATGAGATGGTGAAACCAGAACGGAATCAGATTCATGTTGGTGGAAAAAAGGTGTGCGAGGATTAAAATCACGAAAGCAGCGGGACACCAAGGTAAGACTGGACAAACATGGCTCAACATACCAAACAGCACATGATGGGAAATAGCAAAATCGTGCAATTTGCCGGTTTTGCATCTGTGCAGAATAGCTGCTGTTGCACCATTTTTCATCTAAAACAGCAGCTGCATCTCTCCATTTATCCACAGTTTCTTTGATGCTGCCAAACTGCGCTGCGGTAAACTACGCTCAGTGGAGACCCAAAATGTGGATTCGCTTTTAAGCAGATGATGAAGTTTTATTCGATCACGACTTCTCATGAGCATTGGGTTGTTCTGCAGCGAGTGTGGAGTCTCAGACTCTGCAGCAGCATCACACTCATACTGGTAGTGTGTGCAGACGTGCACAGATGTTTTCTAAAGACACGTTCATTATCAGACTCACGAACACGGAGGCCGGACTGAGAGAACTCAGTTTTCTCTAAACAGAAGCTCAGACAACTATTTGATTTCATAACCCTCTTCTTCTGTGTGTGGGTCTGAAGCACAAAACATCCCAGCTGTTACACACACACACACACACACACACACACACACACGGTCAGATAATTGATAAAATGCATTTGAAAAGTGATTTCTATGTCGACAGGAAGGACAAAATAACAGAAGCAGAGCAGTTGGTTGTTTAAGAAAAGTTCAAATAGTCGTCTGAGTCTTTGAGTGTTTTTTTGAAAATAATTTCCTACATTTTGACCCAACACGGACCCTCCTGCTCATGGATTCTCCTCCCGATAATGCGTTCAATGTGTAAGAGGATAACAGGACTTCTCCTCCGGCGGCGGAGCAGAACGGAGCGCGGACACGATTCTGCTGATGTTTATCTGTCAGCTCAGATCTCTGCAGATCTGCACGCTCACATAAAGAGCCAGAATGCATGAAGACACAACCAGCAGCAGAGAGTCAACCT
>NC_142181.1:867218-937218 GCF_026936395.1 Plectropomus leopardus | reverse complement strand
TAGGACATTTCTGGGATCGTAGCTCTTTTCTGGGATTTTCAGATATTTCTACAATTTTAGGATGTTTTTAGGATTTTAGAAGGTTTCTAAAATTTGGGACATTTCTCGGCTTTTTGGATGTTTCCAGGATTTTAGGACATAGGACACCCTATTGGGGACCGGATTTGGCCCGCGGGCCGTAAGTTAAGTGTCACTGCTCTGACTCTCTTCATCCGTCTTATCTCCATCGTCTCAACATTTCCATCGTCTTATTTACCTCAGCAGACTTCCTTCAGAGCTCCTCCTCCCTCTCTTCTTCTTCTCTGAAGGTGACGGCGTTCCTTGCAGTGACCCCTGTGGGGACGGCGTTGCACTTCCTTTGCTCCGCCCCGACACTCTCAGGTTTTTTCCCAGCTTCCCCAGCGTCTTCAGCGGGGACTTGAACTTGAATGATCCCTTCACCGAACCTCCGCCTCCACCTCCGCTCCCCTTTTTCCCCTCGTTGGCCTCGTTCTCGTCCTCCTCGTCCTCGAACGGGTTGCGGTCCCTCGGCACGTCGCCGTCGAGCAGCGAGCTGCCGGGGGACCAGTGGTCTCCGTGGCCGCCGTTGCCGTGGATGCCGTCATCATTGTCGAAGGGGTTGTGATGGTGGGGGGTGATGTTGAGGCTCATCCTGCGCAGGATCCAAGCGTTGTCTAGAGTCGGACCACCGCCTTTCAGGCGCACTGGGAGGTTTTTGAGGACAGGCATGATGTAGAGGGGGGAAGGGGGGCAGGGAGGGAGGAACCTGGAGAGAGAGATCGATCAATCAGTCAATCAATCAATCAATCGATCAATCGATCAATCGATCAATCGATCAATCAGTCAATCAGTCAAAGAGCTGCAGAGGACTTCTGGTCGACTCTGTTTCTACTGGACAGGTTCAGGTTTCTGAACCACGATGCAAAAACAGAAATTAAATTCATTGAGGCTGATTATAGATGTTTGATAAATGTTTGAGCTCCTAAAGATTCAGTTATTTGATGTAAAAAAAAAAAAAAAACATCAACATGAGATTCAAAACTCAAACTTTTCTGTCAATAACTCTGAGTGAACCGTTTTTGTTCCGGCTGTAAAAACCACTGTATCATCAGCAAAAGGTGGAATTCGCCGATTTTCTCAAAGTTTCGTAAGTGTTCATCGGGAGCAGTTCGACAGGACACTTCGACATGTTACCTGGAGGAGCCGGGGATCGAACGCTAACCTTCAGATTAGAGGACGACCCGCTCTTCCTCTGAGCCGCAGGTTTAAATAAATTAAATACAAAATTGTAGGTTGAGGATCATTTTAGAGAGAAACACTTCATTTAAAGTACATCTCATATTAAACTACTAATCAAACATCTTTTAAAACTATTATTTAAAAATGTATTACATTTTTATATTCTATTTACAAATTCCAGTTTTTAGTCTTTAAGTAACATTTTTCGATTTATATGGATTATTATTTCAATTATTATTTCCTTATTAAATAATAATAATTATAATTATAATTATTAAATAATATATTATATAGATTATAGATATATATAGATATAGATTTATAATTTTTAATCGATTTTATAAATAAAATAAGTTAGAATTATTGCTATTGGCAGTGGTATAAATGTTGCCTGTTTAACACACCTGGGCAGGACACCTGTTGAGACTTTGGGGGAAGCTGCTGATAAGACGGCGCCCTCGCTGAGACCGTTTATGACTTTATGACAGATAACGCGCGGTGGTGACGCACGGTCGCCACAGCAACACATCCTCTTCCTGCTCCTTCTCCAGGACAACAAGCTGCCCGAGCTCGAGAACAGATTCAAAAACGGAAAAATCTCAAAGGAAAAATACAGAATTTAAAAGTGCGCCGACAGATTGGTTTGCTTTTAGCGCCGACGCTGCAAAGTTAGAGAACTAAAAATCATAATCGGCACCCTGCAGGGGGCCATAACGTGGTAAAACATATTAGTTAATGCTCTTTTTTACATGTATTAATTAATTATTAATATTATAGACGTAATCAGCCGTGTTTCCTTCATTATAATGCTCAAACTATATTTTTTTTTACTTAGGTAAAATTTACCGGCCCTTACTCTGAAGTTCAGAAGTTTATACATTTGTTTTTGCAATCTGATTCCTTTTTTGTGTGTTTGTTAACATTTTTATTCCTTTTTAAAAAAATATTTTATTCATTTACAATTTTTTCGGGTAATTTTACTGTATTTTTTTGTTATTTCTTGCTAACTTTGGGGTCATTTCTGCTTTCATGCTCACTGACGTGTAAGCTGAGGATGCAGCGATGGTGGTCTTGCAAAATAGTGTCTATGGTGGTTATGGTTGTTATGGTGGTTATGATTGTTATGGTGATTATGGTTGTTATGGTGATTATGGTGGTTATGGTTGTTATGGTGGTTAAGGCTGTTATGGTGATTATGGTTGTTATGGTTATTATGGTGGTTATGGTTGTTATGGTGGTTATGGCTGTTATGGTGGTTATGGTGGTTATGACTGTTATGATTGTTATGGTGGTTATGATTGTTATGGTGGTTATGGTGGTTATGGTGGTTATGATTGTTATGATTGTTATGATTGTTATGGTGGCTATGGTGGTTATGATTGTTATGATTGTTATGATTGTTATGATTGTTGTGGTGGTTATGGTGGTTATGGTTGTTATGGTTGTTATGGTGGTTATGATTGTTATGATTGTTATGGTTGTTATGGTGGTTATGATTGTTATGGTTGTTATGGTGGTTATGATTGTTATGGTGGTTATGATTGTTATGGTGGTTATGATTGTTATGATTGTTATGGTTGTTATGGTGGTTATGATTGTTATGGTTGTTATGGTGGTTATGATTGTTATGGTGGTTATGATTGTTATGGTGGTTATGGTGGAACATTTGCAGAATTCAGAAGCCAGAAAAAACAGCGCAGACAAACTTCAGACCGACTTCAGAGTCTGAAGGTGTGTCATCACGCCATGTTCATGTGAACACACCCAAACTGACCCTTACAGTCTTGTGAAACTTGACTCACATGCAGCGACTGAACATCCGGAAAATAAAGTTTAACCAGGAAACGTCTCTGCGGTCCAACAGCTGACCTCGCGCCACGGCAACAGGAAACACCGATTTCTGATTGGCTGCCAGCTCTGTGTGTTCACCTCATGTGTTGGCAGTTACCTGGGAAACCTTCAAGGACTTCTGGACAATCCTCAAGGACCCACTGAAGCTTTTTAACCCTTTAACACCTGGACTATCATCAGTATTCAGACGCCTTTTACTCCATTAAAACTTCTGAAGCCAGAAAGTATTTTTGGTTTCAGCAAAAAAATAACTAACTAACTGCAAGAACTTCGGAGAAGATGACAAGAAAACGACCGGAAAATCAGTTGTTTGAAAATAGGATGTTTGCTTGTTTGTAAAAGTCTTTAAAAATATAGGCAAGATTTTCAAAAGAATAATAAAATAATATTTACATGTTTGAAATCATATCACAGAAACATGTACATGTTTGTATGTAAGTAATTCACTTTTATTTCATTCTTGTTTTAAAAAAATATATATCGTTATAGTTGTCATTATTATTGTCATTATATTTGTCATTATTATCAAATTATTATTATTAAATTATTAAATTAAATTAAATTAAATTATTAAATTATTATTATCAAAATTATTATCATTATTATTATTGAGAAATATGCTGCAACTTTAAGGCGATGCCATTTCAAAAACAAATATCTGAAAATACAAATCAATGTTAAATCTGTCAGTCTTTGAAAATATATATTTTAAATGTATTCAATATTATTATTATTATTATCATTATTATTATTATTATTATTAACTTTCTTATATCTATTTTTTATCTCTTTTTTGTTTAGTTTTTTGCTTTTTGTTTAATCCTTTTATTTGCTTTTTTGCTAAATTTATGGTAATTGTCTTGTTATTTGCAACTTGTAAGTTCTTCCTGTGTTTTTGACAGAAATCGAGCCAATTATTATGATTATGGTTTTTACTATCATTATTATTATTATTATTATTATTATTATTATTATTATTAACTTAACTGCAGGTTACCATAGCAACAATGCAGATCAGTTGGCTGTGAATTAACCCACCTAGAAACACACTTTAACATACGGAGCCGGGCTCTGCTCCTCTGGACATCACATGACACACACTGACGTAATGAGATGTGATGACATGTGATGACATGTGATGACATGTGATGAGATGTGATGACGTGATGACTCGTCCAGCGCGTTACTGACGGAGCCGCTCCTCAGTCAACAGGAAGCTGGGGAACAGACCCCGCCCAATCATAAAGCAGCTGAAGTCACACGTCTCCATGGCGACAAAGCGCTGGGACATAAAGTGATCAAACATTAACAGCCGTTAACGCTGAGATGAGTCACGGAAAACTTCTTAATGATTAAAGAGAAATCGGCCTTCAGGCTGGAGAACAAACTGTCTGTTTGAAATTATAAAGTTTATTACTCAGAGCCTAAAGCAGGCGGTCTGATCTGATCACAGTAAAGAGTCATCTGAGCGGATTTACATCAAACTGCCAACAATCAGAAACTTTCACACAGATTATTGACGCTGCCTCATCAAATACTACAAGTGGAGGAAGTATTCACATCCTCTACTGAAGTACAAGTACTGATGCAACACTCTGAAAATACTGTTACAGGTAAAAGTTTGCACTGCAGCAAAATGTATTAACCCTTAAAATGTGGAAAATGCAATGGCCAACTAAGCAAAATACGGCCCCAAAAATTTCAAAGAAATTGGTAAAAAAAAAAAAAAAACAACATAAAAACATTTTTTTTAAAGAAAAGTATCTGAAAATATGTGGAAAAAAATAATACAATTTCAAAAAATCACCCTATTTTTTAAAAATAGAACAGTGAAAAATAGGAAAAAGTTTTGTACAAAAAAGCACAAACAATTAAAGAAAATAAATTGTCAACAATTTTCAAATACAGTAAAAAAATAATATAAGTAATTTCAAGGAGAATTTTTCCCCCAAACTAGTCAAACCAATGAGGTCCAAAGCCTCCATACAACAGGGGCGCTAAATGACGGTATGTTATTGTTTATAAAGAGCTGCTGACACGTATGTTATATGTCACATGAGAGGCCAATGTTGCGTTAACATCATGCCTCTTTGGTTTCAGTAGTGCCAGCATGCTGCCTAAATCACACTCTGGAGCCACATGATGCCGCCGTCGTTTGTTTCTGTGTAAAAATGCGAAGGAGTCGTGAAGACGAGACTTCAGAGAGACTCTGTGTAGAAAACGCCGCCATCAGAGCGTTGAGAGTGAACCCGAACTTCAAACAAAGAGCCGAAAGTCGCTTTAAAGCTCCTCAAAGCCGCAGATTCAGCTGATCGTGTTTTTACATAAATATCAAAATATCAATTAGAGCCACTTTAACAAACACGTCAACTCCAACCAAAAACACTCACACGGTCCTTTAAAGTTCGGGTCTAAGTGTTGCCATGGTTACAGTGTGTGAGTGTGTGTGTTTGGTACTATAGATCTCTTGTGAAGAGTCGACTTCCTTTGAGGACAAACTGAAGTCCTCATCACATAAATCATGAAGTTTAAGGCTGAAGACTCGTGTTAAGGTCAGAGGAAGTCTGCAGGACATGAATGGAAGTCAATGTGATGTCCTCTGAAGTGATGGAAACCTGTCTCTGTGTGTGTTTTTGACCCGAGTCACAGCCCTGCTGTGCATGTTAAATAAAGCAGCTTTTTAATGCAAACTGCGTGAAAATAACAAATGTCGAAAAACCACAGAAAAGTCCTAAAATCCTAAATGTCCAAAAAACCCAAAAATGACAAAAAAACAGAAATATGTCTGTCTGTGTGTGTGTGTGTGCGTGTGCGTGCGTGCGTGCGTGCGTGCGTGCGTGCGTGCGTGCGTGCGTGCGTGCGTGCGTGCGTGTGTGTGCGTGTCACTGGGAGCGGATGTTGTTCATGTTGCTGGTTTTGCAGCCTCACCAGCTCAGGACAAACTGCTGCTGCCACAAATAGACACATATGAACACTAAGGAAGCCACACACACACACACACGCGCACACACACACACACACACACACACACACACACACACACACACTGAAGTGAGGGTGAAGTGGGAAGTGATTCAGCGGTGTTGGCTCCATAAATACCCAGCAGCCCCGGCGGCGGGCTCAGGAAACCCCACGTGGAGGCCGGCGGCGCTCACACACAGCCTGTTTTCTTCAGGAGGGTCGCAGGGCATCGCGGAAGCTCCCGGACACAAACAATGGGAGCGGAAAGGACGGCGATACTGTGACGGACAGAGGCGAGGACTCCTGGGTCTCTGGGTGGGGTCCACAACACCAGAACCCACCAGGCTCCAGTCAGCTACCTCTGAGGGAGGCTCGCACCTGAGGACCGGAGCAGACGTCTTCAGACCCTCAGACGTCTCGTGGCGATGGCGTGAAGACGCGGCGTCAGGTGGAGGGACAGGTGCACGACGACAGGAAGTCAGTCGCTGCAGGTCGCCATCAGTCTGAGCTGATCAAGGCTTCGTTTCCACCGAAAACTTTCTACACATCTCAAAAAGTTAGAATACGGTGAAAAAGCTCAATATTTTCCATCAGTTTTCTCTCATCACACAAACTAAAATGTTTCAAGCATTTTTCTATTTTACTTTTTATAATTACGGCCTACAGCGGGAAAAATGTAAAAAAAAAATTTGAAAAATATAAATAAAAATTTAAAAAAGATTTTAAAATATCAGAAACTCCGACCCTCCACGTCACGCCACATCGATGCAGTAATTCAGCGCAGCCCCAACCAAATACCGAGTTTATAAATTAACATACTAGTTATTTTTTTAATGATCTTATGAAATATCCTAATTTGAGATACTGGATTTCTGATTTTCATGAGCTAGAAGCCACAATTATTAGAATTAAAACATAAAAAGGCTTAAAATATTTCAATTTATGTGTGAAGAATATACAATATATGGAAGTTTACATTTTTTAATGAAATTACGAAGAAAAATCAACTTTTTCACGATATTCCATTTTTTTGAGATGCTTCTTATCGTACCTCTGGACCCAAAAGTGACTCGTGCGAACACGAACCTGCACCCGAGAGGTTCGCGCTGGGCGATAAATCGATTTTATCCATGAATTCAAACTTGTGGTTCAGGATGATTTTTAAAATGCAAATCTCGATTTTCTCTTCAAACAACACGACAGCGAGCGAGAGAGAAAACGGGCGTAAGAATATCAGCTTCTGTTGTCATCTCGTGAGTGTTTGGGCCTGAGCACACTGATGATGTCATACTTAATGACCTGATCGAGCTGCGACCGTCGCCGCAGTAAACTCTGCATCAGGGCTGTGCAATTCATCAGATCGTACTTTTCCACTTTCTGGTCTGTAAGTTCTGCCCTGAAGGCCGCGTGCGGCCGATACGACCAGCGAGGCGGGTCGTATCAATGCGAGGAAAGACGACGGTGAGCAAATTAGGCCGAATATTTCCGTTTGTGTTGGAAACGCGGCGTCTGACGCAGAGCAAAAACTGATAAAATGTGAGACCTTCTGCACGCTGGTGTCTGCACGTCACGGCAGCGCGTCACATCTTTTCAGTCATCTGAAGTTTAAACACAAAGTGACCAAAAAATTAAAAAAACTGACGTCCACGGCTGCGCAGTCTTCAGTTAAAGACGCGTTTTATAAAGCAGCTCAACATGATTTAAATTAAGGAATTAAAAGAAGCTCAGTGGGAAAAGTGTGGCGGGAAATTAAAGGTCAACCGTTTACAGTTTTTTTATGATCGATAAATGTAACAAGTTTAAAAAAGTCAAAGAGTAATCGTGGTAAATGAGGTGATTTCAATACTGACCAAAATAATCGTGATTATGATTTCTGCCATAATCGAGCAGCCCTACTGTGCATGGAAACACACACACACACACACACACACACACACACAAACGTTTCAAAGACAAACTCTGAAATCAAAACATGCTTTGAATTTTTAAAAAGTTTAAATATGTTTGAAGAATCCAGCACATGCTCAGCTGCAGACGTGACTCCACACACGACTTCAGAAACGCCATTAACTCGACGCTGATCGATCGCCATGTTCGCCGCCACATTTAACATCATGTGAAGGTGACGAGGTCGCGACCTTCCAAACCTCACAAAACACAAACAGGAAACCAGGAAGAGAAGCAGATATCCAATCAGAAGGAGGCAAGGACCCCAGCCCTGACCTGCAGAGAGTGTGTGTGTGTGTGTGTGTGATGACTAATGGCTGTGGAGATAATCAGCTGATGTATGTGTGCTGAAGGAAACAGCGAGGACGGTCAGCGCGGTCAAACATGAAAACAGGAATCATTTATTAACGACTTCCTGCTCAGACTTTATCTTTATTTCCAGTTTTAACTGCGATTCATGACGCCGTGTTTCTTTTCTTTATGAAACCAAAACACGTAATATTTATCTCCGTTTTCAGGATTATACTTAAACTGAGGGAACATTTTCAATGCAGAACTTTACTTTGTGTTGTTAGTACTTTTACTGCAGTAAAGTATCTGAATACTTCCTCCTCCAATGACTAAAACCAAATGCAACGTTGTGTAATTGAACCTCCGGTTTGTAACATTAAATACTGTTAGAAACGGAAAACAATATGATAAGTCCCCCAAAACATCCTAAAATCCCAATAATGTCCTAAAATTGCAAAAGTGTCCCAAAATCTGAGAAATGTCCGAAAGTCCCAGAAATGCCCCCAAATCCCAGAAGACGTCCTTAAATCACAGGATTATGATTCAAGTCCTTGAGTCTCTGCTTCAGCCGGTCATAAATGAAACCATGTCCCTCAGTGGACGGGCGGAGAAAACCAGTAAGTGGCAATGGTTCCAGTGACTCAGCTTACTGACGACAGTCTGCTGAGTCACTGACGCTCAGTTTGGGAAAAAAAGTCCAAAACACGTTGAGACACAAGAGGAGACATGTTTCTCCAAAAACTGTCCACTTATCATTCCACTGAGTGACAAGCAGAGTCCCAGTAACACATCATCTGTGTGTGTGTGTGTGTGTGTGTGCGTGTGTGTGTGTGTGTGTGCGCATGTGTGTGTGTTTGGTACTATAGATCTCTTGTGAAGAGTCGACTTCCTTCTGAGGACAAACTGAAGTCCTCATCACATAAATCATGAAGTTTAAGGCTGAAGACTCGTGTTAAGGTCAGAGGAAGTCTGCAGGACATGAATGGAAGTCAATGTGTTGTGCTCTGAAGTGATGGAAACCTGTCTCTCTGTGTGTGTGTGTGTGTGTGTGTGTGTGTGTGTGTGTGTGTGTGTGTGTGTGTGTGTCTGTGTCTGTGTGTGTGTGTGTGTTCGTGTTCTTATACTCCAGAGAGGAAACACACGATTTAACCCGAGTCAAAGCCCTGCTGTGCTGGTTAAAAAAGCAGCTTTTTAATACAAACTGAATGAAAATAACAAACGTCCAAAAATCCTGAAAAACATAGACATTCTTAAAACATAGAAACGTCATAAAATTCAAGTAAGGTCCAAAAATCATAGAAACGTCCTAAAACAATAAAAAAAGTCCTAAAATCTGAGGAATGTCCTGAAGTGTGGCCGCTTCATTCAACAAGCCGCGCTGAGCTGAGCTTTTTAAATAAAGTTGAAGTTGTTTTTTTTCTGAAATATTTGCGTTTTTTATAACATGTATGTTTTCTTGTTTGAGAAATAAATATATTCGTAATATAAAAATATAAAAAAAATAAATAAATAAAGTTTAAGGTGGTTTGAGACTTTTTTTGAACAGTATGTAAGTTAAAAAAATAAAACAATAACTAAAAAAAATTAAAAAGTACATGTGGACCGGGTGTAAACCTTGTCATATCTGAGGGCCTGTGATACACGTTACACACATGTTGTTGGTCACGCCTTGTTTATGATGTCGCCGATGACGTCAATCAGACAGTCAGCTCCACCCGCCGACTGATGGCTGATGGGACTTTGGAGCCAATAAAGTTTTTTTTTCTCATCAATCATCGACTCTGATGGATCCTGAACACACAGACTGACCTCAGATCAGTTTAAGGCTGTTCAGGTTTCACTCTACTGACTGAGGTCACAGATACCCATGATGCATCTGTGTCTCATTGAGTGAAAAGCGTCCTCTCGATTCATTATAAATAAATATATATACATGTATAATAGCTCCGTGGTCCTCTCTGTGTCTGTGAGGAGCGCTGTAATATTATCTTTTCCCTGCAGAGAGGAATGTGTGTCGCTGAGTGAGCGTCTCAAAGTGCAGCGCAGAGGTCACATGACTCACAAGACACACGGAGACACACACTGAGCTGAAGACAAACGTCACCCTGGACCGTGTCCCTCGAGACAACAGAAATAAAAACTGCATATGAGAGATAAAAACGAAAAAAATGCAAAAGGGAAAACATGCTGAAAATGAAATTTTAGAAAGTGTGACAAAATCTTTTTAAAAAGCCGCAAATTTAAAAAAAAGAAGCCGCAAATGGAGGGACAAAAGTATCATAAACTGAGATAAATATGGCACAAATGAAAGTTTGTGCTGCAATGTGAATGAAAAAAGGTGCAAATTATGTATGTGTGTATCTATCTATCTATCTATCTATCTATCTATATATATATATATATATATATATATATATATATATATATATATATATATATATATATATATATATATATATATATATACATATATATATGCACACACACACACACATACATATATATATATATATATATAGCATATCGAAACAATATGCCTTTAATTAAAAAAGATATGAGCCGCTAACAAAAACAATGCAGCAAATGGAAAAAAAAACTGCCATCAGAGAAAAAATGGCTTCAAATGAAAAAAATGTTTTAAAAAAATGCAACAAATTAAAGAATGTGCAACAAATATGTAAAAACACATCATAAATTGAAAAAAGTGAAGCAAATTGAGAAAAAAAAGTTCCACAAATGAAAAATGTAATGTAAACACTTGCCACAAATTGAGAAAAACGTGCATTTGATGGGACAAAAAATGTCACAAAAAAAGCAATAAATTGAAAAAAAATAGCCAAAAATGAAAAATACAAGCCACAAATGGAAAAAAACATGCAAATGACGATAAAAATATTTAACATAACAACATATCAGGGTTTTTTGTTTTTTTTTTTAAATAAAGAGCAGATGAAAAATGGTGTTCTGCATTAACACGTCGACGTGATGTTGATAGGAAACATAACTGAGCTTCAGACTGAACGCTGCAGCTTTGCAGCTCTGCGGCTTTGCGGCTCTGCAGCTTTGCGGCCCTGCGACTCTGCAGCTTTGCATCTCTGCGGCTCTACGTCTCTGCGGCTCTGTGGCTCTGCAGCTTTGCAGCTCTGCGGCTCTGCGGCTGTGCGGCTCTGCGGCTCTACGGCTCTACGTCTCTGCAGCTCTGTGGCTCTGCAGCTTTGCAGCTCTGCGGCTCTGCGGCTCTGCAGCTCTGCGGCTCTGTGGCTCTGCAGCTCGGACATGAAGGTCGAACATGAAGGGTGTTTGAGGCTCATAAAGTCGGTCAGTTCACAGAGAGTCTGAGTCTTTTATTGCAGCTGATAGGTAGTAAAACTTTAACCGAGCAGCCCGACTGAGTCACAGACTTTTTTCTGCCTCAGAGACTCATTTCAAGGATTTTTTATACAAAAATTTCATTAAAAAAATAAAAAAATATTCACAATTACTCTCATACATCAGCTTACTTCCTATTTAATTAAACATGTAGATTTAATGTTGGTTCTTGATGCTTACAGGTACATGTGATGAATCAGTGGTATGGCCGTTATTAATAGAACCACAAGGGTATTCAACTAATCATTATCATTTATGAAACTTTCCAGCATTATATCAAAATGAAAAGCTCCATCTGAAACAAACTTCAGGTAAATTGAAGCACATTGTGCTGATAATAGGCCAACCTCTCCTGACTGCAGGACTCTGACTTCAGCTTCTGTCAAACTTCTGTGCTGTTAATCATTTTACTCAGGAATTAAAAACTTTTGAGTCGGCCTACTTCTCCTATAGCTGCCAACAGCCTGCCGACATTCACAGTTAGAGAAAGGCTGAAAATAAGCTCATGTGCTTGTGGCCCCGGGCCCCCAAAACATTACATCTGCCCCTGGTAATAATAATGAGAGCTCAGCGCGAGCGGCTGGATGAGACACGGAGCGATGCGTCCTGCTGTTTCTAAATAATTCATCCAAAGTCTGATTAAAGCTGAAACTAACACAAAGTCGTCTGTAGAGTCTAAAGAAGTCACTTTCACCTCTGCAGATGTGTCTGTTTCAGACACTTTGGTGCTGTGAGGAGAAGCTGCGCTCTGTCTGTCTGTCTCACTGCGCTGCTGTTGCACCATCGGCTGTTTGATCCGCCATGATGAAATGCTGTGGCTGTCAAACACTCAGCTGTTCGACAGTCAAAGACCTTCACTGCATTTGGTTCTCCACGTCTCTAATCGTATTATCATTGTCTGTTCGTGTTGTCTGTCAGAACACGTCTGTGATGTCTTCTATCGACTACGTCTCATATTTAAATCGAGGAATAGTTATTTTGCGATTGATATTGTTATCGTTTTATCGCCCAGACCTATCACTGACTGACCGACAGTAAAGAGGTCAAAGGTCAAAGGGAGAGGAAGTTAAAATGTGACAGCCAGTGAATTTCTGTTCATCCATTCAGTTTATTTATGTGTCAACTCATATTTCTCTGTTTATTCACAATGGAGATGAGTTAAAGACATAAAGAAGAGACAGACAGAGACAGAGAGACAGACAGAGACACTTTGATCTGTCCACATTCCTCTAATCTGTCTCCGCTGACTCAGCAGGCTGCACATTTATAAACTATGTAGAAACCTCCGAGAATGTGACAGTGAATGCAGCAGGACCACCGACAGGACAGACATGCTGTTTCCATGTCTCTGTGGACAGATAGGCTTTCTCTGTGGACAGACAGGCTGTCTCTGTCTCTTCAGCATTAACTTCACTTGTCTGAGCGGAGACAATGTCTCAGTCTGCACCAAAAAGTCCAACAAAATACTGACAAGACATGAGACAGAGCGCAGGACGTCTCACTGTCGTGATTGACGTCCTGATGGAGGACAAACTCCTCAGGACAGGTCAATCAGTGACATCATGCCCAAACACAGCACCCTGCACGGAGACGTCAAAGACACTCTGAGACAAAAAAACCCAAAAACTTTATCGAACCTTTTTTTTTTTTAACAAAATGAGATGACAAACATTTTAAGACTTTTCTGACTAAAGTTCATTTAACCCTTTGAAACCTGCAGACTGATTTCTCTCAAAAACATGCAGAGAAGACAACAAGACACAGCCCAAAAAATAGTGAAGCGTTATTGAAACAACAAAATTACCTGAAAATAATAAGAAAAAAAAGTACGCATTTATTTCATATATTTTATCATGTTTCTTTAATAAAATTTTAAATATACAGTTATTATAATTAGAAACACATATTTTTGAACCTTTTTTCCTATTTTATGGATCATTTAAATAAGCCTACACTTTCATCTTTTATTTCTTCCTTGTAAATTTTGGGACATTTATTGCCAAGTTGGATGTTGGCTTTTCTGCCCCGCATTTCAAAAAACAAAAAATCAAACCAATCTGCTGCTCAGGTTTCAAAGGGTTAATCGGACAGACTGAGCTTTACTGCAGCCGAGAAACGACCTCTGACCTTCAAAACTCTTCAGCGGACTCACACTCAAACTCAATATGTAAGATAACAAGACAAGTCCACAAAAACAATTCTGATCTTCAATTTAACATTAAAAAGTCCAACAAACTCTGAGCACCGACTCAAACGTCAGGACAAGTCTGAAAGATTCACTCTGATCTTAACTTCAGACTTCAAATCAGTTTCAGAGAAAAAACACACAAAAAAGCAGAAAATAAAAATAAAAAATCAGCTTCACCTCTTCAAGAACAAACCCGAATTAAACTCTGAGTACACAACTCGATCAACATGACAAGTCTAAAAAACTGAAGAATTCTGATCTTTAATTCATCGTTAAAGTCATTTTTAGTGAAAAAAAGACCCCAAAAAGTCCAGTCTCACCTCCTCAAGAACGAAAAAACTGTAGCTTTTCTCGGTTTTTGTTGCTGAAATATCTAAGTATATTTCTGCATTTTAGACAAACGTGTGAATGTGTCACCTCGAGCTTCACAAAAACAGACATTTTCGCATTTTTTTAACATTTTAAGAACTTTTAATCCAGAAATGATGCAGATTTCTGTCTGTTTTTGCAGCTCAGACCTGCTGCTGTTCACTCAGCTCACCTTCACACCCTCTGACCAACCGCTCACACACACTCTGCACCCGGTGTGTCTGTGTGTCTGTGTGTGTGTATGAGAACTCACAGCGGGGAGCCATGGCGGCGGATCAGCGGCTCAAACTTTCTGCAGAAGCCCGGCTGAAGCGGCTCGAGCGGCGGACACAGAGTGAGCTGTTTCCCGGAGAGAAGCGGAGCGACCGAGCGGCTCCGCGGCGACACCGAGTCCCTCTGCTGCTGCTGCTGCACACACACTCAGCAACTCACCAGCACACACACACCCGACACACCAGCACACACACACCACACTCACTGACACACACACTCACTGCAGGGCATGCTGGGATGCGTTCACGGGCGTCGGAATCAAAAAGGAAGCGGCGGCGCAAGAAAAGTGAAGGCTTTAGCGTCACTTCAGCTGCAGTCGGACTTTCGGGCTTTTTTCTCGTGTTGCTGTTTAACTGAATAAAAACAAACTTTTTATTGTTGAAAATAAAAATGTTTGACGTCATCATAATGCATGGCGCCATTTAACAGAAAAACAAAAAGCTATCATCTTTAAAAACCACACGTTGTTTGTTTTTTGTTTTGTTTTGTTTTGTTTTGTTTTGTTTTGTTTTGTTTGTTTTGTTTGTTTTGTTTTGTTTTGTTTTGTTTTGTTTGTTTTGTTTTGTTTTGTTTTGTTTTGTTTTGTTTGTTTTGTTTTGTCCTTGTCATTTAACCAGCAGTAAAACATATTAATAAAATACCAGACAAATATTAGTAAAATATGCACAAAATATTTCCATGATATAGTATAATATCGTTAAAATGATGTGAAATACTGTTCAAATCTTTGTAAAACAGTAGATAATTATCTGTAAAAATATCTGTAAAATATCAGATGAATATTAATAAAATAGCAGAAAAAAATACAAGCAAAATATCAGACAAAAAGGTAAAATACATTCTGTATGATATTCCCCAAATTTCAGATCAACAGCAGAAAATTATTAGTAAAAATATCTGAAAAATATTGGTAAAATATACATAAAACATCTAAAACAATATTATTAAAATATCCTTAAAATTTTTTAAAATATTCCAAAATTTACAGTAAAACAGTAGAAAATGATTAGTAAATATATCCCAAAAAATTACAAAACTGTCGTTTTAACAAAATATTGTTAAAATGGCAGGAAAAAAATACTTGCAAAATATCAGAAAAAAATAGTAAAATATACATAAAAAATCACAAATATCTCACAAATTTTGGCAAAACAGTAGAAAGTTATTTGTTAAAAAAATCCTCAAAATATTAGCAAAAACTTTGTTTTTGTTTTTTTTTGTTTTTGCAAAATATTAAAAAATATTAGTAAAAAGAAAAAAGCCATTGAACATCTAAAAAGAATTTGAAAAATATCCTTAAGTTTCTGTGAAATATGCGTAAATTGTAAATTGTCAGTAAAAATATCAAACAAATAGAAGTAAAATATCAGAAAAATATTAAGAGAGTATGTGAAAAATATCAGTAAGGTGTCTATTCTAATTCAAAATAGGTCTGGTTATGGTTTATGTAGATGCACTAAGACTCACACTCGTCTGATCAGATTCATTAATCCAACACGTAAGAAACAAAAATGAAACATAAAATATCTCCACATTCATCAGCTGATGTGCTGTCAGCACATTTTAATGTAGGACTTTTACTCTGACGGGTTTTTCTCCAGAGTTTGTCTCTCGACTTTAATCAGAGTCGTCTGACTTTTTTCTGTAAATCAACTTTGGAGTGTTTTTTTGGCCGCGTCCCAAACAGAAATCAGAGCGTCCTCGAGGGTCACACCCCGACTCTCTGCTTCAATGTCAAACTACTTCCTGTTCCTTTTCTCCGAATCATTTCCCCAAAGAGAAAAAAATCACTTTTCATTCAACAAGGACGTTATTACAGTGTGTGTGTGTGTGTGTGTGTGTGTGTGTGTGTGTGTGTGTGTGTGTGTGTGTGTGTGTGTGTGTGTTGACCTGTGCTGAGGGCCGAGTTAATGAGTTTTGTGTCAGCTCTTTTGTGAGGTGTGTGTGTGTGTTTACCAGCTGACTGACCGATGACTCCCAGCTATAGGAATGCACACACACACACACACACACACACACACACACACGCATACACACACGCGCTCACACACACACGCTCACACACACGCGCTCACACACACGCGCGCGCGTACACACGCACACGTACAAAGGATCATTTTCCAGAACCTGTGTGTGAACATGAAATAATTTCCCAAATGTTCGTCTTTTTCACTTCAGATAATGGATCATGTTTTCCAGCATCACCTCCTGTCCATCTGTCCGTCCCTGCGTTTATCACGTCCATTAATCACAGAGGACTTGGGGACATCTGAGAGACATCTGAGAGACATCTGATATCTTTTTATCTCACAACCATCTTTTCACTTTCCCTTCTTCTGCTCTGATCCCAGATCAGATCTCCATGAGGGCTGTTACACAACGACACGCCTGCACACACACACACACACACACACACACACACACACACACACACACACACACACACACACACACAAACACACACTCACACTCACACACACACACACACACACACACAGCATGGGCGGATCACAGAGGGGCCCCGGCAGGCCCCGGGGCCCAGAGTTGTTGTGACTGTCTTTCACTGACAGGTCAAAGAGCTCAGGATTCACAAAAAAACCCAAAACACTTATCAGAAAAAACTGAAGAAAAATGCTGGTGCACAAAAAAAAACACACAAACAAACAACAAACAAACAACAAGCTTCGTGCACAAAGTGCACACAGCTTGTTGTTTGTCACAAGGATCAAAAGGATGAAAAAAAGACACAAGAGAGACAAAATGATAACTATAAAATGACTACAAATTCTTCAAAATAAGACACAAAATTACCCCCAAAGACACAAAATAACTCCAAAAAAGTCAAAACAACCACAAAGAGACACAAAATGAGGACAGGGACACTGAAGTTTTTTTCGGTGGAGTCAGCGGATGAATGAAAGAGAGAGTTGGTGGTTTCGGCGGATCAGCGGGTCACAGAAGCAGAAGTCCGGACAGTTAATCTGCTGCCGTCTCCAGTTTCACAACGACAGAAACGAAACACGAAACTCAGAAAACACGAATCATCAGCGAGTCAGTAATTCTGCTGTCAAACATGTCCACTCTGTCTCCACGTCTCGTCTCTCTGCCTCTGAGAGACATTAACAACAACGGGGACACGGTGAAAAAGTCGAGCTGTGACACTAAATTTACAGCCAATTCTGGCCCCTGATAGAGTCCCTGACAGAGGACACAGCTAAGACCCTGATGTCCTAAAATCCTAGAAATGTCCCAAAATCCAATAAATGTCCTAAAATCCTAGAAATGTCCTAAAATCAAGACATGTCTTTAAATCCTAGAAACACAGTAAAATCCTTGAAATGTCTTAAACTTGAGAAAAGTCCTAAAATCATAAAAGTGTCCTAAAATCTCCAAAATGTCCTAAAATCAGGCAAAGGTCCCAAAATCCAAGAAATATGATCAAATCCGCCAAATGCCGTAAAATCCTAGAAATGTCCCAAAATCCAATAAATTTCCTAAAATCTGAGAAATGTTCTTAAATTCATCAAGAATCCTAAAATCCATTAAATGTCCTCTAATCCTAGAAAAGACCAAAAATCCTAGAAACATATTAAAATCCTAAAAATGTCCTGGAATCCAACATATGTCCAGAAATCTGAGAAATGTCCTTAAAGTTGACAAATGTCCAAAAATCCCATGTACATGTACAGGACTGCTCTGAGGGGCCCCTGATCCACTGTTATTTCACAAAAGTGGCCCCCAAATTAAACACATTAAGTATCCATGAAGTACTGTATGCAGTATAGAGACACAACGAGGACAGTAAGGGCAGCAGAGGACAGCAAAGACAGCAGGGGACAGCAGAGGACAGTAAGGGCAGTAGAGGACAGTAAGACAGCAGAGGAAAGTAAGGACAGCAGAGGACAGCAGAGGACAGCAGAGGACAGTGAGGACAGCAGAGGACAGTAAGACAGCAGAGGACAGTAAAGGCAGCAGAGGACAGCAGAGGACAGTAGAGGACGGCAGAGGACAGTAGAGAACAGTAGAGGACAGTAGAGGACAGTGAGGACAGCAGAGAACAGCAGAGGACAGTAAGGACAGCAGAGGACAGCAGAGGACAGTAAGGACAGCAGAGGACAGCAGAGGACAGTAAGGACAGCAGAGGACAGCAGAGGACAGTGAGGACAGCAGAGGACAGTAAGGACAGCAGAGGACAGCAGAGGACAGTGAGGACAGCAGAGGACAGTAAGGACAGCAGAGGACAGCAGAGGACAGTGAGGACAGCAGAGGACAGCAGAGGACAGTAGAGGATGGCAGAGGACAGTAGAGAACAGTAGAGGACAGTAGAGGACAGCAGAGGACAGTGAGGACAGCAGAGGACAGTGAGGACAGCAGAGTCCCACAGACTGGATGTTATCGTCCTGAAACAGGACGTGGGCTCTGATTACATCATAATTATTTCCACAAAGCAGCTTTATTTCTGTTGAATTCATTTTTATTTTTATTTATTTTTTTTTTTTTTTTATTTTTATTTTTATTTTTATTTTTATTTTTATTTTTTCTTATATTTTTGTTTCTGTGTTAGCTGGTAATAATTTTGATTTTGACTTTCTGCAGCATTTATTATTATTTCTTAGTTTATTTAGTTTATTTTGAAGCATGTTTGATTTTTGTTTGTGTTTTTGAATCGGCGTCATTTTGAAGTTGCAGCACGTTTGTCCACAAATAGAAATGTTTCGGTAAATTGTAGCTCACTCATCACAAACATATATGTAAATATAAAGCAAAATACAATAATTATTGTTAATATTAATATTTTCATCACTTATATGTCAATAAAATATAAATAATAAATAAATACATTAAAAATAAATTTCTCGTGAGACACACAGACTGATTTGGATTTAAATACATAAAAATGAAATAAATATAAGTGATCAAATAATTATAATAATAAATAAATACATAAAAATATAATAAATAAATAAATACAAATACTGATATAAGAAATAAATAAGAATATTGATATAATAAATAAATAAATAAATTGTTGGACAGATTAAAGAAACAACTCTTACCTTTTTCTTCTGTTTTTGCAGAATAAAAAATGAATCCACGTCTTCTCTCAGGAGTGTGTCATCTCTGCCACAGAGTGTGTGTGTGTGTGTGTGTGTGTGTGTGTGTGTGTGTGTGTGTGTGTTCTTCTGTCCTCAGATCAGATCTTGTCTGTCAGGTTTCTTCCTCTTCAGCTCTGTAGGACGTTCTGTTTGCCGGGTTCTTCAGGGTTCTACAGGCCCTCTGCGTCCTCCACACTCTGGTTCTCCTGGTTCTCCTGGTTCTCCTGGTTCTACTGGTTCTCCTGGTTCTCCTGGTTCCTGCTCACCTCCTGCGGCTCCTCGTTGAGCTCTGAGAGTTCTGCTCCTGGTTTCCTGTTTGTTTTATTTTCTAGCTGCAGCAGGAAATGGTCATCTTTTCCTCTTCCTGCCCCGACACACACACACACACACACACACACACACACACACACACACACACACACACACACACACACATACGCACACACACAGGTTGTTGGTTCTTCAGCGGTGGCGCCCTCTGGTGGACCTTCAGTTTTTGCTGCCTTGCTCAAAGGCCGTCAGCTGCAGAGACGAACACACAGAAGATTCAGAGTTTGAGCGTCAGAGATCATAAAGGGGACACACTGAAACCTGCAGACCTGCAGACCTGCAGACCCACAGACCTGCAGACCCACAGACCCACAGACCCACAGAGCCACAGACCCTTAGACCTGCAGACCCACAGACCCACAGACCCACAGACCTGCAGACCCACACACCTGCAGACCCACAGACCTGCAGACCCACAGACCCACAGACCCTTAGACCTGCAGACCCTTAGACCTGCAGACCCACAGACCCACAGACCCTTAGACCTGCAGACCCACAGACCTGCAGACCCACAGACCTGCAGACCCCACTAGAATGCAGACGAAAAGGTTTCACAGATTTGGGACAATCAGATCTTATTTTGTTTTCTTCTCTTCCACTCGAGTGTCCTGAGTCTAAAAATGATCAATGAGAACAGAAGACTGACTGAGGAGCGCAGAGGACACCTCAGAGAGGACACCTCAGAGAGGACACCTCAGAGAGGACCCTTCATGGAGGACACCTCACAGAGAATGTGATGCATGTGAGGAAGACTGAGGTTGGACTGTTTCTCTGCGTTTGTGCTGAAAAGGGTTAAGTGATTTTGGGGATTTGGGGCATTTCTCTCTGTAGTCTCACATTGTTTTCGGATGTTTCTCAGACCCTGTGTGACTCTCCTGCGTCCTCCAGAGGGGCCGCTCTGGAGTTTAAGTTCTCCTAAAATAAAAAACGTCTTCGTTCGCTCTCAGGTTTTTATGTTCATCGCAGGCTGACTTTGTGCCAACGATACATTTTCTTGTATTTTCTTTATATGAAGTGTCTGATGTGTCTCTCAGGGCGTCTCCGGTGTTCGATTTCCCTCCATTAAAACGTGATGATAGATTTTGGGGTGACCAGCCAGCCTCCCCTCGTTTCAACCTGCAGCGCTGCTCTCTGACGGGAGACGTCCCGATTATTGGACCTAAAACAAGAACGCAGCGTCCACATGTGTCCCGTCTGTCCAAGTTCACAGTTTAAAATCTTCAGTGAATCATTTTCGCTTTTTGGTTTTAGCTTTGAAACTTTCCTTCACAGCAGCATTTCACACTGATGTGTTTTACACAAAGTCTACTTTAAATGATCAGTTTAATAAATATTTATTCATGAATTTGTTTAGCCCTTTGAAACACACAGTGACGACACTTTTGTGCTGCTTTCAGTCAGTCTCAGAAAACTGGTGCGCTTTTTTTTAAAAGATGTTAGAAATCAGTAAGAAATGTTCCACAAAATGCAAGAAATTAGTAGTTTTAGAGAACTATTATTTTAGGGAAAAAAAAACATCTGGGGGAAAACTATATTCATAAATATTCTGATTACATATTTAAAATAATGTCACGTAATAATTATTTTTTTAGCACTTTAAGCAGATCATTTGTGTTTTTTTACCTTTTTTAAAAACGTTCTTTACCTTTTTTATTTCTATTACTTGAACTTTCCACTAATTTCTTGCTGATTTTTGGGTCATTTCTTCTTTCATTGCTCATTTCCTTCTTGCCGTATTTTTGAAGGAAAGCAAACGCATTTGCAGATGTTTCAAAGGGTTAATATTGAACATTTAATGTCTGATTGATTTTGTCTCCGCACAGTTTTTGGAAAAGCTCCTCAGAGCAGATCATTTAACTTGATGTGGAAACGTTGCCCTGCAGTGTCGTTTTAATGACACGAGAATGAAAGTGTGTTTATTTTGCAGCAGGTTTCAGTTTTCACTATAATTCACGATGAAGGATTCAAACCGAAGAATAACTCGGTAAATCAGCTGTGAAACACGACGTTTGTGTGAATCTTTTTCTTTCACCAACAGATTAACAAACTAAACACAAAAAATTAGCATGAAATAAGGAAACTCCTGAATTTTCCCCAAAATACAGAGATGTTCGCGCAAGTGTTTTAAGGAGTTATTAAATTATACAAAAGGGGAATTTTCCGCCATAATTGACAGCTGTGACAACCAATCGCTGCGCTCACATTCAGCTCAGCTGTTCACGATTGGTTGATTGGCGTTTGGGCGGGAACTCCCCCACCGCGGATATCGATACTGCATAGATGCTCTCAATGACATCGTCAGTGCACGACGACAGCGCCCGTATCCTCGTTTAACCTCACCTCAGCATAGCGGGGGTCAGCGGGGGTCAGCGGGGACGCGCCGTCCATCTTTACGTACAGTCTATGATCACAACATAAACGGTTTCCCCCACAGGCATCATCAGGGTCTGAACAACATACACGCTTACTTTGACGCTTTGTGTGAAGCCACAGCCGCCGTAGATCCGCTCACACCTGCGTTTGGTCACGTTGTAGAAGAATCTGGGAGTCTCTGACGGACAGCTGCTGTACTTCATCACGTCAAGACGTCGGACTGGAGGGAGAAACAGAGACGGCACAAAACACAGCCGAACTGAACCGGGGTTAGGAGGGGTTCTGGCTGCTGGACCAGAGTTCACTGAAGGACTTTCACTTTCATCCCGAACGTTTCAGCGCAGAACCGAGCTCACATTCCTGCAGCAGCTGCGGTGAGCCCTGCGGTCCGTCCAGCTCGGTGTGTTTGAGTGATTTTGCAGTTCAGTTTACGAGATGCCACCAAAATGCTCTAAAGTGGCGTCATGCCGCACGCCATTCACATTATACTGCAGATGTCAAATGAAATACTATCAGAGATACTCAACTGCATAAAAAAGCAGCAAAATAGAACGTGTTTATCCAAAAAAGTGCCAGATTCAGTATCCTCGGCACTCCCGAAAGAGGTCCTAAGAAACTTACGTCCTAAAATCCAAAAAATATCCTTCAATTCTACAGACATCTTAAAGTCCTAAAATCTTAAAAATATCATTAAATTCTAGAAGCATCCACAAATCCTAGAAATTTCGTAAAGTCAGAGAAATATCCTAATATCCAAGAAATGTCCTGAAATCCCAGAAACGTCCTAAATTCATAAAAATGACCAAAAATCTCAGAATTGTGCTAAAATCATAGAAATGTCCTAACATCCTAAAATCCTTGAATATGGTAAAATCCTAAAAATTTACTTTGATACTAAAAATGTACCAAATTTCTAGAGATGTCCTAAAATCTTAGGAACATATTAAAATCCTAGACATTTATGAAATTCTATAATCGTCATAAAATCCTAAAAATCCTGACACATTGACAGTAATTTAGTGCATTTTAACGACTAATTAGAATAAAGGATTGTTCTTACGGGTCTCATCAGCGAAGCCAAATGCGCCTCTGAGGAGGGCGTCTTTTTGTTCTGTGGATTTAAGACGTTAAACAGGTTTTCATCTCAACCACTCAGCTTCTCAAAAAGACACAATTCTGAGTTTTCATACTCACACTTCAGATTTATTAACAAAATTCAAGCATCCCGCCAACGAACCACGACTCCAGGTCCTCAACCAAAAGGAGAAAAGTGAGTCTTACCGCTGCTGATGGTGCTCTTGGGGTAAACCCTGATCTGCTCGCCTTGACTCTCCGGCGCCCGGATCAGGCTGTAGATCCCGGAGACGAGGCACTGAGCCGGTTCAGGGACCTCAGGCAGACCACAATGAACCAGGAGACACATCGCCAGCACAAGGAACCAAAGCAAACCTCTCCCGGCCATGACCTCGGGTTTCTGTTCTTACTGATGAACTGGACCCTGAGGATTCACCTGCTGGTGTGTGCTGGTTTGAGATGAGGCAGTGAAACTTAAACCTGATCCACGCCCGCTCTGCTCCACCATCACGCATTCCTCTTTAATGACTCCAGCAGGAAATGTCACCAGCATCGCTGTCATTCTCTGACTGGGAGGCGTCTCTTTGTTTCACTGTTGAGTTTCTAATTAAACTGTTACACCCACAAACGTAAAGAACCACAGATGTCACCGGTATCACTGTGGTTCTCCGACTGGGAGGCGTCTCTTTGTTTCACTGTGTGTATGCAAATACTGTGAGTTGAGTCATTATAAATGATCAATATGTTGTGATAGACAAGAACTGAGCTCATCTCTGACCTTCTCTGTCTGCGGCTCTGCGGCTCTGCGTCGTCACAGCAGCAGAGAGGAAAACGCTCACACTGATTCAGGAAACCTTTATTTATAACATGAAAAACCCAGGTGACACAAACAGGACAGGTTGGAAAGTTGTGACCTTTTAAAATCTCACCGACATCAACAGTACAAGAAGATTCAGATCAAAGCAGGAGCGCCCTTCACAATAAAGTTCCTTCGTTAAATTGGCTAAATTAATTTTTAAAAACCCACCAACAACACAGAGAAGACAATGAGCAACTCAACAAGAAATTACCCAAAATTTAAATAATGAAAAGTTAAAAATATCTGCAAAAATAATCTGCAAAAAAAAACCCAAACAAGAACAAGATTGTAGGATCCGGGATTCATCCTAAAATCTAACTTTTTTTGCTATATTTTGCCATATTTTTCTATCTTTTCAACTGCATGACTCCTTCTGCTGAAGCATCACTTTTCTACAACAGAGAAGCACTTATCAACATCGGGGACAGTTGTGTGGAGTTTGGACTGAACGCAGCAGAGGGCAGGGAGTCAGACCAGAGGGGAGAAACGAAACCGAAAAGTGAAGAGAGGGAGGAGAGCCGGCATCAGGGCGAGGCTGACCCGACTGACCGAGAGCTGCTCCTCTACGAAGCCTTCTCCTGACTAATGTCCGCTCGCAGGAGAATAAAGTGATGAGATGAGATTGAGGCTCACTCAGCCACGAATCAGAGACTAATCTGCACACATCTTCACAGAGATGTGTTAACCCCTAACATCCCAGATGTTCTTATCACTATCGCTTAAAAGAAAAAGAAAAAGAGAAAATGACATGTTTCTATCTATCTAATTTTTTAAATTTTTGAATAATTTTCCTTTTCTACTTTTCTTCTCCTTTTTCAACTAAAGCCTGTGTTTTTGTTAGCTTCTGCTATTTTCCTTTGAGGGACATTTCTTGCCAAGTGTCTCATTGTCTTTTAGCTGTGTTTTCATTAGGAATCGAACCATTTTGCTCAGGTTTTAAAGGGTTAAAAAAGCTTGTGAAAGGCGTCTGAACGCAGCACACGAATCAGCCTGTGAGGGGACATCGGACAGGAGGTGTGGAGGCGGTTCAGACGTAGGCTTTGGAGCTGCCGCGGTCCGAGGCCGGAGCTGCTCTGTAGATGCTCTGTCCTCGAGTCGTCGCGGAGAAGTTGTATGAAAATTGTCTGCAGGAGAGAACGCGAGATTTCGGATGTTAACCTGAGGTCCTGTGGGGACGATTTAGGGCAGTGATGCTCAACTGGCGGCCTGCGGGCCAAATATGGCCCCCCAACAGTTTTCTAATTCACAATGAAAATTAAGTGATGAAGTGAAACATCCTAAAATCCTAAAAACGTCCTAAAATCCAAAACGTCATTAAATCTTAACAGTCTTCTAAAATCCGAGAAACTGACTCAAATCCTTAAAATATCCCAAAATCTGAACAATGTCCTGAAATCCTACAAAACTCCTACAATCCTAGAAAGGTACTAAAATATATAAATGTCGTAAAATCATGAAAACCTCATAAAAAGTATGATAATATTCTAGAAATGTGTTAAAATCCCAGATGTGTCCTAAAATCCTGTAAAGCTCCTGAAATCTTAACGTTGCTCTGAAATCCTGGTCATGTCCTAAAATCTTAATATTGTTCTAAAATCCTAGAAATGTGCTAAAATCCTAAAGAACATCCTAAAATCCTAACACAAAATGTCCTGAAATTTGAGAAATGTTCTGAATTCCTATATATGTGCAAAAATCCTACAAATGTCCTAAAATCCCAGAATCATTACCACAAAGTGCAGATTAAAAATATTTTTTTCAGCATTCATGAAAAATTTCTGCAGAACAAACTGCTGCAACACACGAGGACACAAGGACACAAGGACACGAGGTGTCACACACTCATTGTTACCAGCCGGTGCGCCAATGCTGGTTTGGTCTGCCGATGATGTCCTGGAGATGATTATAGCGATGGTGAGCACGAGGACAAACACAGGACACATCATCGAAGACGTCTTCTAAACGAGAGGAGAGACAGAGACAGAGAGAGACAGACAGAGAGAGAGACAGAGACAGACAGAGAGAGACAGAGACAGAGAGAGACAGACAGAGAGAGACAGAGACAGAGACAGAGAGAGACAGACAGAGAGAGACAGAGACAGAGACAGAGAGAGACAGACAGAGAGAGACAGAGACAGAGAGAGACAGAGACAGAGAGAGACAGACAGACAGAGAGACATCAGCTGTGTCATCATGTTTGTTTCACTGGTTGAAATCCCTTTAAAACTTGAGCAAACTGACTCACTTTCTTTATAAAAAACGGGAAAAAGGCAGCGTGCAATTTCAGAAGAAAATGACTCTGAAATTATGAAAAATTATTCACAAAAATGCGAGAAAATGAATTGGATATTCCAAAAAAAAAAACCAAAAAAAAAACAAACAAACAAAAAATGGGAAAGTTGAAAAAAAAACCAAAAAGCAGGAAAATCCTTAATCACTTAAAAATTCTAACGAGTCTGTAAAATAATTTTAAAAATGTAATAATTAAATAGACAGTGCTTCTCTGGAAATTTTTCCCTAGCTTTTTGGAAAAAAAAAAAAATCTAAATTTACTAATTTCTTTCCTGGATACTCATTGCCTTTTTCTAATATGTTTTAAAGAAATAAAAAAATGTGCTCAGTGCTCAAAGGTTCACCTGTGAAAGGCGTCCACATGCAGCACAAGCAAAGTGATGTCAATCCAGGTGTCAAAGGGTTAAAGTCTGGACATATTTGTCTGTTAAATTAAATAAATTCTACTGGCTACATGTAATTTGGGCTCTGGTTGCCCTTTGTGGATGAGGTGTCCATATACTTTTGGCCTCTAACTTTGAACCTCAGGCAGTCAGAATAAACAGTGTCGCTGTTGTGATACAAATACCAGAACAAAATAAAGTACATGTAGTGACCTTCTCCGTGTGGAGGAACAGCTGCTGTCATATTTATCAGAGTTCTCATGAGAACAAAGGTGCAGCCCGGCGGGTCTCACCTGAGTCTGCAGGTCGGCTGGCTGAAGGAGCTGGATGTGACAATGAGACAAACAGAGCGTTTTTTTCTGTAACAAATCTAAATATAAAATTAGAACAAATATATATACATGAAACATTATTTTAAATATAAAATTATTGTAACTATAGGATTCTCAATAGAGTTTTATTTTTTAAAAATATCTTTCTAATAATCATCCTTTATTTATTTTTTTTTTGTTGGTCATTTTCTTTTTTTCACCAATGTTTTCGGGAATTTGCCCCTTTTTTAAAGGGTCACATGACTGCGAACAGCGAGCGCAGCATCGGCAGAAATCGCCTTTAAAGAGCTGCCGTTACCTTGAACGCCGCCACAGAAGCTCTCACACTCGCGCTCAGTCCTGAAGATGTTCCCGTTGGACGCGCTGCCTCTGAAGTAAAACGCCTCACACTTTGAACTCGAAATGTTGTAGAAGAAGAAGTTCGGAGGGCCGATTTCAAGGTCGTCTGTGGGATCGCTGAAGCGAAGGGGGGGTCTCTGACCGCGTTCCATCGGCCGATAGCAAAGAACTGCAGAGACCAGATCTCATGTTTAATTCACAGACCGAAGGTCGTGCGTTGCTCTCAGCGCTGGATTTAAAACGTCGGGCAGAGAAATGACAAAAAGGCTGACATGAAGAGTTTCCCGCTAAAATATTCTGGACGTCTCTTACATTTCTGACTGCAGAGGGCATCACAGGCCTGCTGGGTATCGAACGTGTTCCTGTTGGACCCGCAGCCAGTGAAGAACCGCTCACACCTGGAACTGGTGCTGTTGTAGAAGAATTTGGGAATTCCCGACCGGCAGCTGCCGTTCTGCATGATGTCAAAACATCGATCTGGAGGGCAAACGAGAGACGGCAAAAAAATTATTTTGTCAAAATCAGAATTTTTATTTGTCTTATTTTCATTTGCAGTGACTTTGCATCAATCAGTTTTATGTTGGGGATAGCCCCGCCCACCTTAGTTACTGTTGCTAAGATATCTTTTTACAAAAATTAACCGAATCTACAGAAAACACGAATGAATGCATGTTTTCAACCACTTTTGTTATGCAAATATTAAAAGTTTAGTGTCTTGAGATAGAGCTGAATCTCCAGTTTGCCCTTTTTGTCTTTAAAATTTTGGGCTGTTTTTTTAAGTAAAAAAAATACTTATTTTCTTTTTTTTTCTTAATTTTTTGGGTCATTTCTAAGGAAAAAATCTGATACATTTTTTAAACATTGTGGACGTTTCTTCTTTAAATAAATTGGCAATTTCAAAAAAATTCGGCAACTTTTAAAGAAAGAAAAAACTGTCATTTATCATTTTTTCTTTAAACATTTTTTTGCATATTTTAAAGAACATATATATTTTTTCCTTGATTTTTTTGGCAACTTTTTAAGAAAAAAATGGCAATCTAAATTTTTTCACAAAACCCCTCAACTGAATGGGAACAGCTGGGGACAGCTGCAGTTCAGGAGACTTCTTTGTCTGTAAAACAGTTTTTCGTTATTTTATGGTTTTACTTCTGTGAAATACATAAAAATATGAATGCACACAATTTCATATAGAGCAATATGAAACCTCCCAAAGGTAAGGTATATGAATCCCAAAGGTAACGATGCTATTTTAATCTGTATCCAATGTCAAGAATATTTCTCTGGTTTTGGACAGAGACACTCGGACACTTTTTTCTCATTAACTTCCTGGCATCTTAAAGTAGTTTAAGGTTTGTTCTTACGAGTCTCGTCATCGCCAGAACGGATGAACTTGGTGAGGGAGGCTCTTCGCTCTGTGGAGGAGAGACATTAAACAGCAGTCAGCACATTTATGTTTATTACAACTGACTAATAAACCCTAAAAACCCCAAACCCAGGAGAAAATACGAATCCATCTTACCGCTGCTGATGGTGCTCTTGGGGTAAACCCTGATCTGCACGCCGCGATCTCGGGGGTACTCGTGTTGTCCCTGGTTCAGACAGTTGACCAGCAGACACTGTTGAGGGCCGCGGAGGGGCCGGGTCACCACCGCCATGTGACAGTCAGGCTCCTCGAAGCAGTCCCGATAGCAGCTCTGCTCGCCTTGACTCTCCGGTGCCCGGATCAGGCTGTAGATCCCGGAGACGAGGCACTGAGCCGGTTCAGGGACCTCAGGCAGACCACAATGAACCAGGAGACACATCGCCAGCACAAGGAACCAAAGCAAACCTCTCCCGGCCATGACCTCGGGTTTCTGTTCTTACTGATGAACTGGACCCTGAGGATTCACCTGCTGGTGTGTGCTGGTTTGAGATGAGGCAGTGAAACTTAAACCTGATCCACGCCCGCTCTGCTCCACCATCACGCATTCCTCTTTAATGACTCCAGCAGGAAATGTCACCAGCATCGCTGTCATTCTCTGACTGGGAGGCGTCTCTTTGTTTCACTGTTGAGTTTCTAATTAAACTGTTACACCCACAAACGTAAAGAACCACAGATGTCACCGGTATCACTGTGGTTCTCCGACTGGGAGGCGTCTCTTTGTTTCACTGTTGAGTTTCTAATTAAACTCCTGGAATCTTAATTTCCTTTTGCACGTAAAGGTCGACTGACCTGCACCTGACTGATGGTGACGCAGTTCAAAACCTGTTTTGTCTCTGAGTTTCGCTCCTCTAAAGGAGCGTATCGTCGGTAAACAGCGAGCGCAGCTGATGGGCGGCTCTGCGGCTCTGCGTCGTCACAGCAGCAGAGAGGAAAACGCTCACACTGATTCAGGAAACCTTTATTTATAACATGAAAAACCCAGGTGACACAAACAGGACGGGTTGGAAAGTTGTGACCTTTTAAAATCTCACCGACATCAACAGTACAAGAAGATTCAGATCAAAGCAGGAGCGCCCTTCACAATAAAGTTCAGTGAAAACCAGAAAAAAGTTATTTCAAAAGAAAACATCACAGAGAAGACAATGAGCAACTCAACATGAAATTAGCCGAAATTAAAACAATGACAAGTTAAAAATACCCCAAAATTTGCAAAAAAAACCCTCCCAAACAAGAACAAGAACAAACAATACTATATGTATGTGTGTGTGTGTATTTGTAAGCATGTGTGTGTGTGTGTGTGTGTGTGTGTGTGTGTGTGTGCATAACAAAGGCAGCACATGTAGATGCAGCAGCTGGTAGCTCCTTAAATCCTTGCTACATTTTGTTGTATTTTTCTATATTTTCAACTCCATGACTCCTTCTGCTGAAGCACGACTTTTCTACGATAGAGAAGCACTTAACAACATCAGGGAAAGTTATTTGGACTGAACGCAGCAGACTGCGAGAGGATCCAAACCAACGGCATACACCGAGCGGCCAGTCAGACCAGAAGGGAGAAACAAAACCGAAAGATTAAGAGAAGGTGGAGAGCCGGCATCAGGGCGAGGCTGACCCGACTGACCGAGAGCTGCTCCTCTACGAAGCCTTCTCCTGACTAATGTCCGCTCGCAGGAGAATAAAGTGATGAGATGAGATTGAGGCTCACTCAGCCACGAATCAGAGACTAATCTGCACACATCTTCACAGAAACATGGTTAACCCCTAACATCCCAGATCAAGCTGCTGCACTGGATGAACTGACCTTGTTCAGAGCCAACAGGACACAAGACTGATGCAAATTCAAAAAATGCTCTGCAGGAATCGGATGATGCCACCAGCAGCATCCGGATGTTTTTTTCATAGTAGCTGCTGATTTTAATCAACTTATCCTTCGACTCCAAAGATGTAGCAGGAACCAGGACAAATGCAATTTTGTTTTTTAACCTTTTTAATTTTTTTTTAAACTTTGTAAAAAATCTACCTTTCAATTCTACCTTCTACAAACATTTTCTCAACTTTTACTTTTAAAAGAAATTATTGTTTTACAAATGTTTCATTCTTTAAAAAAAACTTTTGTTTGCTTGTTTTTTGAGTTTTAAGGTCATGTTCTTATTAGCATCTCTAAAAAGAAAAAAGAAAATCTATCCATCTATGTTTGTGTGTTTGTGTCTCATTGTCTTTTAGCTGTGTTTTCATTAGGAATCGAACCATTTTGCTCAGGTTTTAAAGGGTTAAAAAAGCTTGTGAAAGGCGTCTGAACGCAGCACACGAATCAGCCTGTGAGGGGACATCGGACAGGAGGTGTGGAGGCGGTTCAGACGTAGGCTTTGGAGCTGCCGCGGTCCGAGGCCGGAGCTGCTCTGTAGATGCTCTGTCCTCGAGTCGTCGCGGAGAAGTTGTATGAAAATTGTCTGCAGGAGAGAACGCGAGATTTCGGATGTTAACCTGATGTGATCAGCCTCACAGACATGAAGAGACCCGCGGGGCTGAACGCAGCCCAGCACTCCTGTCTCTGAAGGTCCTGTGGGGACGATTTAGGGCAGTGATGCTCAACTGGCGGCCTGCGGGCCAAATATGGCCCCCCAACAGTTTTCTAATTCACAATGAAAATTAAGTGATGAAGTGAAACATCCTAAAATCCTAAAAACGTCCTAAAATCCAATACATGTCATTAAATCTTAACAATCTTCTAAAATCCGAGAAACTGACTCAAATCCTTAAAATATCCCAAAATCTGAACAATGTCCTGAAATCCTACAAAAGTCCTACAATCCTAGAAATGTCCTAAAATATATAAATGTCGTAAAATCATGAAAACCTCATAAAAAGTATGATAATATTCTAGAAATGTGTTAAAATCCCAGATGTGTCCTAAAATCATATAAAGGTCCTGAAATCTTGATGCTGTTTTAAAATCCTATTCTTGTCCTGAAATCTAAAAAAAGTGCTTAAATCCTATAAACATCCAAAAACTCTTAACATTATTCTTAAATCCTGGCTATGTCCTAAAATCCTACAAATGTCCCAAAACCCCAGAAAATTCTACAAAGGTCCTGAAATCCTGGAAATGTCTTGAAATACACGACACATCCTAAAATCCAAGAACTGTGCAAAAGTTCTATAATCATCCTAAAATCTTAACATAGTTTTTAAATCCTTTATTTGTCTTAAAATCATGGAATTGTCCTAAAATCATTGAATGGCCCTGAAATCCTCATTATGTCCTAAAATCCTGGAAACATCCCAAAATCTAAACATTGTTCTTAAATCCTGGAAACGTCCTGAAATCACGCAGACCGGTGGCGCCCCTGTGGACAAAGCCGGTACTGCAGGTGTGTGTGTGGTGCAGTGTACCGTGCCGGGGGGACGGGGGACGTCCTCCTGTAGGAGCAGCACAGCAAAGACCCTCCCAGGACGGCCAGACAGGACGCCGCCCAGCCCAGGTACAGACCAGTACCCAGCTCGAACCTGCAGCGCCGCCACACACAGCGTCAGCAGCAGGAAGTGACATCACACTGCTCAGGTCTGTGTGTGTGTGTGTGTGTGTGTGTGTGTGTGTGTGTGTGTGTGTGACTGACCTGACTCCTCCGTACAGCGGGTCGTAGAAGTCGTGGATGACTCTGGCGGCGTACCAGGACACTGCGATCAGCGTGAGGACACCTGAGGCAGAGACACGCGGGGACAGTGAGACAGACTGGACAAAGAAGACAGCGGCTCAGCTCAATGACACGACGTCACACACCGGACAGGAGGAACAGGACCCCTCCGGTCAGCGCCATCTGGTCTTTGGCGGACTCCGAGGCTCTGCCGATCTTGATGCACCTGAGTCCCAGAACGGAGACGATGATGGAGGCGAGACTGACCAGCAGGGACAAGACCATCAGAGCCCTGCAGGCCTGCAGGTGAGCTGCACACACACGCACGCACGCACGCACACACACACAGACACAAATACACACACACGCACACACACACAGACGTGTGAGATATTTTAAAAGGGATTTTGAAGAGATTTATCGTATAATTATCACACGGTTCGTGGATCGTCAGACATGGAGGATAATTAAACGAGGTGTTTTTAGGAGAAATCTTTACAGTTCTTTGGCGTTTCTTTCATTTCCTGCCTCCAAAAACACAAACAGTCGTCATCATTAATAAGTAAAATAAAACAAATGAATTAATAACTGCTGCTAAAATCACGATATTCTGTCGCACGATAATGAAACAACACGCAACACTCCGATGTCACTTCCTGTCAGCGTGGACCCGTTTCCTGTGAGGCGGCGCGGTAACTCACCCGGCAGTCCCAGCACCGTCTTGAAGCGGCTGCACTGCGTGGCGCCGAGCGACGTGGCGGCGCAGCTCGTCCACAGACCCTCAAACTGCCACTGACTGCTGCTCACCGACTCCGCCTGACTCCGCACCTTCCACACCTGAGAGGACGTGCAGCTGGACTGGAGACACCAGGACACCACGCCCAGGAGCAGACCCACCACCTGCAGGCCCGCCGCCATGCCGCTCTGTGTCCCTGCCTGGAAACGCCTGGAGACTCAGCGGGAGGTCAACGACAGCGGCCGGCTCTGACGCCAAAGAATCTGCAGTCGGCGAAGTTTAAGAAGTTCAGAGATACTCGATTTTAAGACGCGACAGGAAGACAATCGCTGCAGCCCCGAACACGTTTCTACGATTTTAAGACATTTTGGGTTTTTAGAGCGTTTCCAGGATTTTAGGACGTTTCTTGAATTTTAAGACATTTTAAGGATTTTAGGATGTTTTTAGGATTTCAGGACATTTGTAGAATTTTAGGACGTTCTAGCATTTTAAGATGTCTCTAGAATTTTAGGACAATTGTACAACTTTAGGACATTTCTAGGATTTTAGGACGTTTCTTGAATGTTAAGACATTTTAAGGATCTTAAGCTGTTTATAGGATTTCAAGACATTTCCAGGATGTTTCAAGGATCTTGGGACATTTTTAGGATTTCAGGACATTTCTAGAATTTTAAGATTTTTGGTTTTTGTTACGTTTCTTCAAATTTTCTAGAATTTTGGGACATTTCTAGGATTTTAGACGTTGCTAAGATCAGGACCTTTTTCAGATTCCAAGGATTTCAGGACATTCAAGAATTTTAGGAAATGTCTAGTTTCTCGGATTTTAAGATGTTTTTAGGATCTTAGGATGTTAGTAGTATTTCAGGACATTTCTCAAATTTTCGTACATTTCCAGGATTTTAGGCACTCCTCGATGGTTTAAACTTCGTGTTTTGGCGAAGAGTACCTGGTGTTCATGGCTCTGTCCCGGCTGGTAATGCAGAGAGGTCTCGGTGAAAAACAAACGTCGAAAAACAGCAACAAGTTGCTAAAAACAGCAGCAAGTTACTAAAAACAACATGTTTGGTGGCTGAAAAGTTGCCGTGAAGTCTCACTAAAAAAACAACCACTTTTGTTTTTCTCATTTAACTTTTGGACGATTCACAGTATCAGCAGTTACGTTTCGGCAGTTTTACCTTTAAAAACACAGTAAATTAAAGATTTTGTGACTTGGACTAGGACGTTTCAGGAGCGTGTCCACATTAGGAAAAGCATCTGTCCTCTGTGTGTTTGGGACCACACGGCTGTTACAAAATGTTCCTAAAATGTTCCTAAAATGTTCCTAAAATGTTCAGTTTCCGGTCTGGCGGCAGATCTTACCGTCGGCTCAGATTCGGAGGCTGAATTGAAGTTTTCTCGGCTCCTCTGCGGCCGTTTGTCGGGATAGTCTCGGCGAGGAGGTCTGGGTGCGGAGCCGGTCTGATCCTCTGAGGTCTGCTGGTGTTCGGGGTCAACGACCCTCCGGACCGCCGCTGAACACACACGCAGGTATTGACACACGGGGAGTCCCAGAGTTTCAGCTCCAGCTCTGTTTGGGAGCAGCTTTCAGGATCCTCAAAGAAAACTGAGATCTGGGGAGAAACAGTTTTTAATCGATGTTCTCACGTCTCTGAACGGACAAAAGACACACTGAGGTCCACTCACACGTTTTTACCACCGATGAATCAGCTGATCGCAGAAATCTCAGTCACAGAATCTGCCGCTGAAACAGCACTCGAGATTTCAGGATTTTAGGACAGTTCTCAGATTTTAAGGCTTTGCTCAATTTTCAGGACATTTCAGGGATTTTAGGGCATTTCTAGGATTTAAGCACATTTGTAGGTTTGAGGACATTTCCTGGATTTAGGCACTTTTGTAGGATTTGAGACATTTCTCTGATTTAAGGACAATTTTGAGATTTTAGGACATTTCTAGGATTTTAGGACACTTTTAGGATTTAAGGACCAAACTAGGATTTTGGCACATTTGTAGGATTTACGGACAATACTAGGATTTTGGGATGTCTATAGGACTTAAGCAGATTTCTAGGATTTGAGGACATTTCTCTGATTTTCTGACAATTTTGAGATGTTTTTTTAGGATTTTAGAACTTAATTTTTAGAACTTCTGGGATTTTAGGAGATTTCTCAGGTTTCAGGACAGGACAGATTCAAGGATGTTTCGAAGATATTAACACATTTAAAGGAGTTAAGGAGGTTTCTAGGATTTCGGGACTTTTCTCAGATTGCAGGATGTTTCTAGGATTTTGGGATGTTTATAGGACTTAAGCAGATTTCTAGGATTTGAGGATCACTGAACTGAACACACCCTCCTTTCTAAAATGTGCACTTTTCTGTGTGGCGCTCACATATTTACATTTCTAATGTCTAAAATCACTGTTTTCATATTTAACTTAGCGCCTCATAATCTGGCCTCGCTTTAGTTTCTGCAGCAGAAACACAAAGATTATCGGCTTCAGTCTCTATGGCAACGAAACTGCGTTTCAGTGTTTGACTGGGACACTTTGTGGACTTTAAACTGTTTATCAAACTGACGTCCTGTTTGCAGGTCGGTCCACTGCTCCGTCTGCAAAGTTTAAGACAAAAACTTCACTCTGTTTCAAACATTACAGAGAAACCTGTTTTCTCAGCGACTAAACCGAAATATTTTCTGTATGTGTTTTTTTTCTGAGCGCTGTGAAGTGGGCGGGGCTCAGCTGGAAGACGGTGATGTCATGTATTTCTGTGAGTTTTCTAAAATACTAAAAACAGGGTTCATATGCAGATTTACCAATAAATTTCGTTTATGGACCAAAACACTTTCTGCAACAACCATTGATGCTCCTTATCTGTTCTTTTTCGTTACTTTAAAACAGCTTTTTAAAATTTATATTATTAAGAGCCAAATTGCCAAAGTTGGCAATTTTTAAAGAAAACATTTTGATGTTTTTTTTTCTTGTTAATTTTTTTGTGACTTTTACAGAAACATGCCATTCAAATCTGTGGACGTGAAGAGTTTGAAAGGACGTCTTCTTTGAAAGATTTTGCCTTTTGTTTTCTTTAAAAAATTTTTAAAATGTTTTGGAAGCTTTTCTTTTTTTGGTTTTGATTCCTCTAAAGAAATTCTTTCTTCCTCAATACTGACAATTTTAAAATATTGACCTTTTCTTTCTCTTTAATATTTGTATTTTTATTTATTTTTGCTTTTTTTAAAATAATAATTTGGCCATTCTTTTTTCTTAAAATATTTTAGATAGATTTATTTTTTCTAAATAAAGGGCAACTTTGTTTTTTGTTTTGGTGAAGTTTAAATTTTGGCCTTTTTTTTCCTTTATTACTATTTTTGTTTTTAGATTTTTAAAGAAAAACTAGCATTTTTTTCTTTTTTTCCTGTGGTTTTTAAAGAAAAAAACCCCACTTTTAACACTTTTTATTTTTAAAAAATATATATTTTGGGTGATTTTTAAAAAGAAACATGTCTGTTTTGGGGGATTTTTTAAGAGAACCTCCAAAATGACACCATTTATCACAGCCAGAAACTGTAAAAGCAGAATTTTTTGTTGGATTTTCACATTTCCGACAGCCATTGAACACATCATGTTATACAGGTTTCCATGACTTTTCCAAAACTTTTAGTGAAATTGCTATTTGTAAAATCTTTGACTTTTTACATTTATTTCCAAACTTTTGGATCATTTTTTAGCATACACATATATAAAATAATCAACGACAGTAAGTCATGATTTCTGAAGCGCCGAGGAACCAAATAAAGCTGCTGAAACCTTTTTTACCTTCATTATTTTCTGCAGGTGGAGGCAGAGAGAAAGACGAGAACACGTCGAGACAGAACCGGCTTCGTCCTCTCACACCTGAAAAACTCATTTTAAAAATGTCCCTCTCACCCTCCACTCAGAGGGACTCCGAACGCGCACCGTTAGACAGAAAACACGTCCAGGCTCGTTAAAGCCTTAAATTAATTTATTCATCAACAAAAAAAAAACCCAAAAAAGATAAAATCGAACCGTTTCTAAAGCGTTTCATTTCTTTAGAAACTAAATCTTCTTCGTTTTTTATTTGAACGACGAATTGAAAAACATCGTCGACTCCGTCTCTGTCTCCATGGCGACTAAACGCAGCATCTGAGGAGTTAATTTATCTCTAAACAAGCAAACAAACAAAATGTGAACAAAAAAACAAACGAACATGAATCGCGACTTCAGGTCCCGGCGTGTGTGTGACATCATCACCTGTCCCGGGGAAGCCGAACGGTGCAGTGATCCGGCTCCCGTCTGTACATTTTATACATCTTTACATTTTTTTTCCCATCAGCCCCGGTGTCTGAGCGTCCTACACGGAGCCGTCACCTCCTCTTCCGCCCCGCCCCCCTCCTGTCCTCAAGTCGTGCCAGATTTTGACAAACGGCTCTCGGTTCTTCCAGATCAACTCGTGACCGAACAGGACGTACCAGCTGGGCAGAGAGGGAACAGAGAGCATGATGGGAAATGAAGTTCAAGATACAAAGACTAAATAAACAGAAAGAAAAATGATAAAAATGCACTAACTTAAATTAAAAAATGCACAAATTAATAACAATAAATGCACAGATGTTCAAATAAAAACACAAACATTTATGTTAAAAATACACAAATTTCCAATAAAAACACAAATTTCCAATAAAAACACAAATTTATAATAAAAAATGTGCCAATTTACAGTTAAAAAACTCCTAAATTTACAATTTAAACTTGCAAATTTACAACACAAAACTTGAATTTTCTCTGAGATTATAAAGTTTAACCTCCGGGAATATCTCAGTTTTAATCTTGAAAATGTGGTATTTTTTGTAAAGAATCTTGTCCCCTCACACGGCTCCGTTTTTCTTGTTTTTATTAAACATTTAACGTCCCTAATTTTACCATGAACGTAAAAAATGTTCATGGTAAAAACACTCATAAATGGATTTTCATGTGGAAGCTTTTATGTCAAAGAGGAGACATATAAAATAATTATATTAATGAACTAATTTAAATATTAGTCATAAATAAATGAAATAATATATAAAATAATTGTGAGTCTTCTTGAAATGTAAAAAAACCCCAAAAGAACAATAAAAAATTTTCAAATCCATTGAGGTGAATTTTGACTTAAGAATCTCAGAGAATATCTTTTTTAGAGAGTTAAATCCTGAAAATTATTATTATTTTTTTAAAATCAGAATATTACGTGGCTCTCCGGGCTCCGTCATTTTTAAAATCATTATTATTATTATTATTATTATTTTTTCTGAAAATGGCCGTAAAACGCCTTCGTCAGAGAAATTAAATGAACACAGACTCACATCCCAAACATGGCTCCTCCTAAATGAGCCGCGTGGTCAAAGAACTTCCATCCCAGCACCACGCCGGCCGTATCCATGGCGACGATGGCCTTCAGAGCCTGCGGAGAGAGAGAGAGAGAGGGGGCGTGTGAGGTGACGCCCCGGCAGGTGAAAGCGGGTGAACCGGGGGGGAGGCGGAGTCTTACGTTTGCGGCGGTGAAGGTGAACATCGGGAGGAAGATGATGGACAGTTTGGCTTCGGGCATTTTGGTGCAGACGGCGGCGAGGACGGTCATGATGGCTCCGGACTGAAGACACACACAAACAAACCGTCACCACGGAGCCTCCACACCCTCACGCCTCCTCCGCTCGCCGCTTTCAAGCCTCCAACATTTCGGCCGTCAACATCTTGGATTTGTGGAGCCAGAAGTGACCATATTTGGGCAAGAGGGCGGAGCTGACTAACGCTAGCTGTTAGCTGTGTTAGCACGATGCATTTACAGCGGCGGTCAAATGAGAAGATGCTCAGTTTTTACTGGCATAAAAAAAAACAAGCTTTAATAACAATAAATAATCATTAAAACAAAATTTACTTAACGACAAAAAACGAAACATCCGACTGTTTAAAGCCACTTTTGCTCAAAAAAACTTTTAGCAACTTGTTGAAATTTACTAATGTTTACCAAATAGATTACCAGATAAATTTAGTAAAAAATTACCAGAATCTTTTTTTCAAAATTACCAGAAATTTACAAATAATTACCAGATATTTACTTACAATGTATTAAAAATCTACTGATAAATTTACCAAAAATTTACCAGAAATCTGCAAATTATTTACCAAATATTTACTCACAATTACTTCAAAATTTGGAAAATTACCGCACATTTACAGCTGATTACCATATGTTTACTTAATAACGTATAATTTGGCAGATATTTACTTAACAGACACAGTAATACTGAGAGTAAAGCAGTAATGTTACTTACGGCTCCCAGAGACGGACCGAACCTCCCGGTGGCCGTCTTACACACGTAACTGACAAACGAAGAAATTACACCTGAAAGACAAACAAACATGCAAAAAATAATAATACATAAATTATACATTCAATTAAATGATTCATTTTCCTGTGGACAAATAAAGTAAATATACAATTAAAAAAACACCTGAAATGTTTTCTTTTATCGTTTATCTTTATAATGTTTTTTTTTTTTTTTTTTTTTTGCAAATTCATTAATAAAATTTAGAATTTTTTATTGGAATAATATCCCCCTCCTCCTGCTCGGTAATTTTTATTCATTTATTTATTTTTACCTACAATGGTCCTAAAAACTCCCACATCCATTATTCATCAAATCAAATATTTTAAATGAATAATTAAGAAGTAAAAAGAAAACATTATGGCATTTTTGGTTTTTTTTTAAATTCTGGTGATTTTTAAAGAAAACATTTTTTTGCATTTTCTTTTTTTCCGGAAATAAAAACTAAAATCAGCTGACACATAAACGTTTTTTGCCTTCGGAGTTTCCTTTAAGAGCAGGAAAGGAATCATTCAGAAGCAGCGATTTTGTTTCAAAATTTAACGCTGGAACCAAAACTGTTTGCTGCTGTCCCGTCCCACACGAGCGACCCGTGCAGGTGAGACGCGGCGTGTTGTGACGTCAGCACCTGCCGACAGGTAGACGGCCACGAACTGCTCTCTGCCCAGCATGGACACGGCGCTGCTGGAGAAGCTCCACAGGACGTACATGTTGGCCGCCATGTGGAAGAAGGAGAAGTGGCTGAAGGCGGAGAGGAGCATCGGGGAGCACAGCGTCTCTGCAGGAGGACAGAGGACGGGGACAGAGGACGAGGACAGAGACAGAGGCAGACTTTTAACCCTTCGCTGACTGAGTGACGCGTCGCTGGTTTAATCAGCTGAGTCTAAAACACGTGAGCAGAGTTTGGGACCTTGAACGCAGCGCGCTGAGGATCTGAAACAGCTGCTTAACAGTCAAGGCTCAGACACAGTTTGACCAATAACTTTCCAGGACTATTCAAGGACCTTAAGGCAACTTTTAGAGGCCAAAAATTCTTAAAAATCCATTGATATGCAAATGTTGGCCTTTTTTTTAAAAAAAAAAACAAAACATTTTTTGGTGATTTTTAAAGGAAACATTTTGGAGATTTTTTTCTTTTCTTTATATTCTTTTTTTTTTTTAAGAAAAACCTGCGTGTTTTCTTGAAAATTCACCAAAAATGACACCACCATTTATCAGCCAGAAACTGTTAAAAACAGAAATTATTGTTGGATTTTTTAAAAATTTTGGACGGTCCTTGAACAACTTTCAGGGTATATTTGGTTTTCTAAAACTTTTCCAGGCCTGGAAACTGCTATTAGTAAATTCCATGATTTTTCAGGTTTTTGGTGACCGTGCGAAGCCTGAATGGTGTGTGTGTGTGTGTGTGTGTGTGTGTGTGTGTGTGTACACACTCACTGGACGTCGGGTTGGAGGTGAAGTATTTGATCATGTAGCGCTGCAGAGACGGGACTCTCCAACAGCAGAACACCACGGCGTTAGCAGCAATGATCCCTGGGAAATAAACAGCAGGGTCACGTTTATTTTGACAAACTTTACTGAAGTTGACGCTGATGTGCGCTGCGGTCTGACTCACCTGTGACCGTCCTCTGACCCTCACTCAAGCTGTTCCACCATTGGTTGATCTGAAACACAAACAGCCAATCAGAGCTCAACACCAGCAGATTAATGAAACACTTATTTTTCACATTAAACGTTCATTTTAACTCACATAAGTTTAAAAATTAAAACAAGAAGTCTGTTTCTCTTTACAGCAACTTTCATCTGAGACTTTAAAAATATATTTTAATACGACTTTAAAAAAAAAAAAGATATTTGAATCAACTATTCATGAATAAAAGACGGCAGATTGTCAGAAACACATAACAAAAACTGAAGACTTTTCAAGCATTTTTAAGCTGTTTTCTTTTTGCATTTTCTAGCAGGGATGCAAAAATTCTGATAATATTTCAGGCGGACCTTCCAGTTTCCAAAATGCATAAAAAGTGAAATGTGTCATTTGGTGAGTTCGCTCGCTATCTTACGGGGAAAAATACTGAAAACTGGAGCCGTCAGTGAAGACTGTGAGCAAACGTAGGGTTAAAATAAATAACTCCTTTATAAAAGGTAAGGTGCGTGGTTACCACTGAGCTAAATGGGAACATTTTAACCAAAACATGCCATAATAACTTATATTGCTTTTTAATATTTATTTCTCCCCCCAAAAAGTTCACTATTAAAATGTACAATTTTTAATTTGACATGGGGCCAAATTCCTCAACGTAACTTCCAAGAAACGTCTTGAAAATTCACTCAAATTTTACTGGGAATTGGAAAAAAAAAAGAAAATTTACCAGAATTTTTTTTTTAATTCTAAATATTTACTTACAATTAAGTAGAAATTTACAATTTAATGTAAAATTAACATTAAAAATACCAGAAATCAATTGTAAATTTACTTACAAATCACCACAAATTTACTGAAAAATATTTTTACATTTTTTTTAAAAAACATATCAGAAATGTTCAGACAATTACGAACAACAATTCCCTAGAATTAAAAAGGATATGTACTTCAAATTTACCGGAAATGTACCAGAAATTTCCGAACAGTTTTCTAATTTAAAAAAAATTGGATATGTCCTTAAAATTTACACACAATTTACTGAAACTTTAGGAGCACGTTACTTGAAATAAACTGAATAATATGTACAGAAAAAAATTATAGACATTTACTAACAATTTAATGGAATTTTACTACAAATTTACTGAAAATATATCCGAAATGTTACTGGCATTTTACTGCGTAATAAAAAACAAAAAACAAACAAAAAAAAAGAACAAAAAACAAACAAACGAACCCTCAGTGTGACGTCAGAGCGACGGCTCACCTCTTTGCGGACGTCTCCTCGTTTCGGAGGTCGCAGCTTCTCCAGCCAATCGGCTCTGATCTCGTCGAAGTAGCTCTGGACTCGAGACTTGAGAGACTCGTACTGCCAGATGGCCGCCGAGCCGAAGGAGCAGCCTGTAAACTGACATGGAGTTAGCACCTGTCTGTGACATCACCGGTGACATCAGCGACCATCTCACATCACCTACCCCCACGGTGAAGACGAGCGGTCGCAGCAGCCGGCCGAAGGCCCGCGGGGAGCTGGGGGCGGCGTGCTGCGGCTGCTCCGGTCGGGGGTCGGGGGGACGGCGGTGGACCGCAGCCTCGGCGCCCAGCTCCTCCTCCACCTTCTTCGTCTCTGGTTTCTTGGCGGCTTTCCTGAAGCCGCAGCGCTGCTGGAGGCTGTGAGGCCACCTGCTGGACAGACGGAGAACTTCATCTACAGATTTCTATTTTTCTTTTACTGTTTAAAAACATGTTTTTTTAAAAATACTTTTCAGGTCCTACTGATCCCAAACAGTCAGGAGAAATGAACCTTTAAGACCGTTTGTCTCATTTTAGTCTCTTTTCTTCTTCCTGTTGTGATAACTGTGTGTGTGTTGATGCATGTGTCCTAAATGTAGTCCAGATTGTGTATTTGAGTGTAATCAGTGAATTTGCAGCTCAGCTCCTACAATAAGTCTAAAATACACTGTGGAAACTAAATAGTTACATTCAGACTGTTCAGGTCCAAAAATGCTCCATTGAAACCCATTCAAACTGACATTTTTGATCCCACAGCCATCAGAGCAGAAAAACAGGACTTGTATTATTAATATTATTATTATGGAGAAAATACATAGTATTTCGACTGGGTGCTCTATCACAGTCAATGCCGCTGCAAACCAGTCATATATATATATATATGACTGGTTTGCAGCGGCATCTCTCAAAATCAGGCTTATATATATATATATATATATATATAAGCCTGATTTTGAGAGAACTTTAATATGAGTGTGAATATTTGACACTGCACAAAAAAATAATAATGTATAAAAATCAATGTTGCTGTGGTTATCAAAAAAATCTACTTAGCATGTAGAACAATGAAAATGAATATTTGATATTTATGATTAGGACTGATGCTGGTAATAAAAGTGAAAATAGAAAATGATGTTAATATATAATATTTTTAAAGCTCGATTTACAGTCTGTGGCTAAAACTATGTTTGATGTAAAAGCGGGTTAAAGGGTTAAAAATGAAAACAAACAAACGCTCACAGGAGCTGAATATTAAACTGTGATTGATGTATTTCAGTAGAAACAGAGCCCGGCGGAGCTTCACGTGTTACCGTGATTACGGTCATATTTTGGGCTGTTTCTGACAGGATGTGTCCGGATCTCACAGACATGTTATTAGCATTATTAGCAATGTGAAAACATTATGTTGGTATGTGAAACAGCTGAAAATACATTAATATTATTTGATGATAAACAAAAAGACACCGCAGCTCAAAGCGTTATTGTTTAAAGTTATTAAATTAATCGATATTTCAATCACAAATTGATAACTAAAAGATTAAAGACATTAAAAAAAAACAGTTGAAATAGCTCTGTTAGCCTCCAGCTAACGTTAGCCGGCTAACACCCGGTTTAATCATACGGAGCTAACGGCTAAGAGCTAACAGAGCTAACGGAGCTAACGGAGCTAACGGAGCTAACGGAGCTAAAAACGAGCAGCGGAGCTCCGGCCGGGACAGGTGGCCTCCCTCCGGCCGGGACAGGTGGCCTCCCTCCGGCCGGGACAGGTGGCCTCCCTCCGGCCGGGACAGGTGGCCTCCCTCCGGCTGTGGACACTGACCTGCCTCCCCTCGCGGAGCTCCGGTAAATATCTCCTCCGGTCAGTCTGAGCAGAGCCGCGCAGCTCCTCCACGCCATGGTGGAGCCCGGTGACTCCTGGGTGACCCCGGCCCGCAGCGCGTTCACTACCGGGTCACCACCGAGGAAAGTCACCGGTCACCCCCCAGCGACCCCCGGAGGACAGAGACGCGCACTGCACACTAGACACTAATAGAGGACATTAACCGACTACTGCACAGACAAAGACACGTAGGAGACAGCGGAGGACAAACAGCGGCTGCAGTGCATCACTTATTTCTTAGTTGTGTTTATTCGTTAATAAAATCAAAGAGGATGCACCACAATGAAACAGTGACACAACAATATGAGTAATTATTTGTCCATATCGGTCCACTAATTTCAGCTCATTACTGGGTATAAAGAGCAGCACTAAGAGCAGCAGTGAGCTGTTTAAACTACTGTCCTGACATTCAGATGATTCATGACCATCCCTCAGTTCTCAGCAGCTATCACAGCATCATTATATCGCGTCATTATGTAGCTCTGCTTGATTTGAACTAAGATGACTCGTACAAATGAAACGTCTTCACACTAAACTGCCTTTTTTTATGTTATAAAAGAAGACATACCTTGGATTTGGAATTCTTTTCCTCCTCCTTATTCTTAGTTTTGTACATTGTGCACCTGAAGGTTTAGAGCTTTTAATGAAAAAGGCTTCTCTCCCTCTCTGAGGTGCATCAGTAACTCAAACACGACTTTCAGTCCGCAGCGCCATCAGGTCTCGTGGTGCAGGCTGCTCAGGGACGCATCAAATGATGAGAGACAACAGGGGCGTCTAGTTTAGGATGTTTGTTTTGTGAGTGCAATCAGCGGCACATCCAGGCCTCGCCTTGGTGTCTCCTCAGTGTCTCTGAATGTCTGGTCCGCTCTCATTCTCTGCCAGTGTCTCTGCCGGTGTCCGCTCTCATTCTTCGTCGGTGTCTCCACTGCTGTCTCCTTGGTGTCTCCCCCCGTGCCTCTGAATGTCTGCTCCACTGTCATCCTCTGCCAGTGCCTCCATGGAGTCTTTGGATGTTTGTGAGTGTGCACACTCTCTCCTCGGTGTCTCCCTGGTGTCTCCAAATGTCTGCTCCGCTCTCATTCTCCGCCAGTGTCTCTGCAGGTGTCTCCGCCGGTGTTCGCTCTGCTCTCATTCTCTGCCAGTATCTCCACCGGTGTCCGCTTCGCAGGTGCCTGCCCAACTCTCATTCTCCTGGTCTTTTCTCCACCAGTGTCTGTTCTGCTCTCATTCTCCGTCGCTGTCTCCAAATGTCTGCACCACTGTCATTCTCGGCAGGTGTCTCCGCCAGTGTCTGCTTGGCTCTTATTGCAATCCAATCCTAATCTCGCCTCGGGCACCAAAATGGCTAGAGCCGGCCCTGTGTTGGAGAATGTGCGTGCTCTGTCCAGTTCTCACAAACACACACACACACACACACACACACACACAGGGCAACAGGAGCACAGAGACACACACCCAGACAATAATTTATTTTATTTTACTTTGATTGTAGTTATTTCATTTTAAGTTAATTTATTTGATTATTTTGTTTTGTAATTTGTAATTCTATTTTTTATTTAATTTCACTATATTATCTATGTATTCAACTAATTAATTAGTCTTTTGTAAAGTTCACATAAACAACACAAACTATAACTAAACTTCTGGGCATGACTTTCACAGTTAAATTATATTACATTCAAATAAGAAATACCTTTTTCAGATTTCTTTTTGGATATTTTATTTATTTATTTCTCAGATATTTCTGGATTGTTTTTATATCTTCCTCGCGTTTCTCAAACATTTTCTGGCTTTTTGATTGATAATAATTTTCTTATGTATTACTGACATTTTTTCTATATTGTCAACTGTTTTTAGATATTTTTCTAATATTTTTGATTTTTGTTTTTCTTGCAGCGCTTACAGAGATAAAAAAAAAAAAAAGTATATTATTATTCAAATTTTCTCCCAGGTACTTTACCACAGTTTTTTCAAGCATTTTACACATTTTTCTTCTCCGATATTTTCCGTCCCGCTCAGAACAAACTTCTGGACTAAAATAAAAAGTCTGTGTGAGACTTTGATGCGATTTATTAAAGAGTCGTCCGTCCACAGAGAGTAAAATGTTTCACAAGTGTTAGTGAGAAGTTTCCTCCTACAGAGATTAAAATATCACCGACAGATTTAAATACAATAAAAACATGATGATGACACAGTGACCCCTCCCCCTCCTCAGGTATCCATGAAGCCCCGCCCACTTTATAACACCTGATTTTCTCCTTTGATCTGTCTTTTTTTATATCTGCGTCTTTGATTAAAAAAGATTTACTGCTAACTAAAGCATCACGGGAGCCGTAGTTAAAATAAACATTTCTCCGTCATAAACACGTTCGTGCATTTTACTTTGTAGGAGAGAGGAGAGGGGCGGGGTTTCACCGAGTCACCGAAAAGTTACCAATAAAACAAAAAAACAAACAAACAAAACATCAAATAGCACCAACATTAATTTCAGGCTAAATAAATACTCTGATGACATTTACAGTAAAAATATAAAACGGTCGAGTTCAAACATATTTACAAATCACAGAGAGAGGAAACAGAACCGGGAGCAGAACCAGGACCAGAGATTAACAACAAAAAAAGATCTGGAAACTGAAGAAAATGTCTAAATCAAAGTTTTTTTTCTCTGCAGTTTGTAAAAAATGGAAATATTTGTAACCTGACGGCGACTACAAACCTTTATTTTTTTAATATGAAACTATCAGACAGATAAATATTCAAGTCAACTCTAGAACACAATTGACGACTAATTAAAGTTTGAGCTCCTGGTCCTGCTTCTGGTTCTGGTCCTGGTCCTGGTCCTGCAGCTGATGTTCGTCTGACGGCTCGCCGCTCTCTTTGTTTTCACACTGAAACTGAAAAACATGAATAAAGAACTCGGAGGGAGAAACTCCGTCTGATCTGAAAGAAAACTGGAACAAAAACACGTTTCAAGGTTTAATGTCAAATATATTCACAGCTTCTCACGCGATTCGCTCCCTACGCATCCACCAAATACTGACCGACCAATGACACGCAGTCGCTGCCTCCCGGCTGACCAATCAAAACACAGTCGCTGCCTCCCGGCTGACCAATCAAAACACAGTCGCTGCCTCCCGGCCGACCAATCAGAACGTTTTTCAGTGCACTTCTGGTTGTGCTGTGGGCGGGGCCGGAGGCGGGGCTAAAAGTTCAACTCAGGTTTTTCTCTCGTCGTTCTCGCCGATGAGGAGAGAACGTCACGTCAACGCCGCCAACCAATCAGCTGCTTCATCACAGGATGTGACATTACAGAGACTCACATCGGAACCTCGGATTTATTTCACAATAAAAGCACTGAAATAAGTGTCGTCCAGATGAAACGAGGGAAAGATGTTTGCGTTGTACATTTCTGTAAACCACAGACACGTTACATTTTCATGTTTTTACGTCGTGGACACATTTCAACGTGTTTTCTTAGGCACAAACAACACTTGGTTAATTAAATAACATAATTAAAAAAAATAAAATATTCTGCAAATTTAAAACCTTCCAGATGTGGAAAACAGTTTTGATAATTTAATAATTTTTTTAAAGCAATTTCATGACTTTTGGAAACTTGTAACGTATGTAAACACTTTGTTTTTAAGGGTTTTTTTTTACTTGCATTTAGGCAACAAAAGCAGGTTATATTGAAAAAAAAAAACAACAACAAAAAAAAATCATGATTTGGCTCGGGACAAAAAAAGCAGACTCCCAGGTGAAAGTCCAGCGTTGTTGGATGCATCCACCTCCCCGCCCGCCCAAAATGTACTTTGTCCCTCTTCATACTACAGAAGTTTCCAGTGGCGTTACAGACGGTCACGAAAGGTGCGTCTGTTTATGCAGACGAGAAAGCGCCGGTATCTGCCGAGCTGGGTTGTCACCTGCTGCCTCTAAATCAGCTGTTACACATTACTGGACTTTCTCTGTGTACATGGCACACTGTGGGTTAATTTATTCAGACTGATGATATTTGAGACTTCAGCTTCTGCACAGCTGTTCGATCCCTCCGTTGCACCTTTGGTACGTAGATTTTGTGTTCTTTATATTCTATTTTTCATTTAATATTTTTAAATAGCTTCTATTTTTTTATCTCATGTCTTATTCTGTTAAAATGCACCAAAACACAAAGTCACATTTCTTGTATATGTAAATGTACTTGGCAATTAAAACCAATTCTGATTCTCAAATCTGCCGTGCCCAGTGCGTATCGTACGGCCGCAAACAATTCATTTTGTACACAAGTGTCTGACAAAGCGGAGCAGAACGGGCTGACGTCACCATAGAAACATTAATATGATATAAAACATGCAAATGAAACGTGTTTGTGGTTTGCAGAGACGTACATCGCCGACATTTTCTGCTGTCGACCGTGTTGACTTTACCGAGCTGATAAAAAGTTGATGTTAGGAGATAAAAAGTCTTCACCCGACAACATCAATAATTTGATTAGTTTGACTAGGACTGAAAAACGTAGTAGCTTATAATAAAGATAACACAGTTTATTGAGTATAAATTAACCCTTCAAAACCTGGAGCGACTTTTCTTTTCTTGTGCTGCATTCATGTCTTTCACAGTTATTTCAATCGGTTTATTTCTTAAAAAAACAAAAAAACAAAACATGGGACAAAAGGCAATGAGCAGCTGGACAAAACAATGTCCCACAAATTAAATAATTATTTTTAAAGGGAAAAGTGTCCAGATTTATAACTGCCATAATCATGTTTTTGAACTTTCACATTTTTTTACTTGCATTTAGGCAACAAAAGCAGATGGTTAGATAAAAAAAAGAGCAGTTTGGCAAACAAATGTCCCACAAATTAAAAGATCTAAAAAAATGTTAAAAAAAAAAAAAAAAAAGCTAGGGAAACTTGTCCACAAAACTATATTTATTACTGCCATTATAACATCTTTGAAATTGTTTTAGAAAATTATTATTTATTATCATTTTTAAGCTTTTTTGTATGTTAACTTTTCCATTTTTTTGTTTTGCTGTTTGGGTTTTTTTTTTTTTTTTGCATTTTTGTTTTTTTTTTCTACTTCAACTTCTTGGTGATGTCTTTTTAAGTTTCATATATTCCCATGTTTATGAAAGAAATAAAGCTGATTTAGACCAGCCTTCGAAGGGTTAACCTCTCAGCACTGCTAACAGTCTAAATGAGCGTAAACATTAATGTTTGAACACGAGGTGGTGACGTGTGATTATTTGGCACTTTAACTCTCCAGCGTTGGTGGAAAAAGCAAACAAATTGGTTTATACGTTATTAAATTCTCAATTTACCTTAAACTTTATTTTTCGGGATTCGGAATCCCATGAATGCACATTTCTTTTGAATAAATGTTAAAACCTTTTTCTCTTTTTTTAATTTGGTGAAAAGGCAACATGTCATTTTTAAATGCAGATTGAAAAATATCTTTCTGCCTACAAATGAAAATGAAAATTTAAAGAATTAACTTATTCATTTCCATGACTCTTTGTGTCAAAGCTACAGGGAGAGGGAACAATACAAAATATTTAAAATTATGTTACAAAATATGATAAAGTATATAAAGTAAATACATTTATTTTTGAAAGAAATGAAAACAATTTGTTTAAAGGGTTAAAACTGTGTTTTTAACACATTTGACTGGAATTTGAATTTAAATGCAGCTCAGCGTCGGTATCTCGAGTCACCCGGTCGTCCTCTCATTCATGCTCTGATTTGAGTTCTTTTAAATTGGGATTAAAAACATATTTTTATGAACTCACTTTTCTGTAACTTTATACATTTTTTGTTTTGTTCTTTTTGTTCTTTACTTCTTTTTTTAGGGCAGATGGGAGTTTTGCCGTATTCTTTTTGTGTAATCTGTGAAGCACTTTGTTTTGAAAGGTGCTTTTTACGTTAAGTTATTATTATTATTTTACATAATAATAATAATAATATTGTTCTCATTATTGTTTTTAAAAAGTTGTGAAAGAACAAAAAAAAAAGAAAAATCCTGCGTGCTGTGCATCACTCATACTGACACGCCGTGTTCACCGCGTCACGCGTGCTCTGATCGATGCCGCCGTCCTGAATCCGTTTGATCAGGTCAACATTTTGTTTAAAATCTAAAATTTGTTTGATTTGTTGATTTAAACATGAATACATTTAATATAACTTTTGGATCTTTGACTAAATGAAAAACAGACTCACGTGGTCGATTGGTCTCTTATTTGGTTGGTTGGTTGATTGATTGTTTATTTAGTTGGTTGGTTGCTTGATTGATTGATTGATTGGTTGGTTGTTTGGTTGATTGTTTATTTAGTTGGTTGGTTGGTTGATTGATTGGTTGGTTGGTTGGTTGATTGATTGGTTGGTTGGTTCGTTGGTTGGTTGTTTGGTTGGTTGGTTGGTTGATTGATTGATTGATTGGTTGGTTGTTTGGTTGATTGATTGTTTATTTAGTTGGTTGGTTGGTTGATTGATTGGTTGGTTGGTTGGTTGGTTGGTTGGTTGATTGGTTGGTTGGTTCGTTGGTTGGTTGTTTGGTTGGTTGATTGATTGATTGGTTGGTTGGTTGATTGATTGGTTGGTTGGTTGGTTGGTTGGTTGGTTGGTTGGTTGGTTGATTGATTGGTTGGTTGGGTGGTTGATTGATTGATTGGTTGGTTGGTTGGTTGGTTGGTTGGTTGATTGGTTGGTTGGGTGGTTGGTTGATTGATTGATTGGTTGGTTGGGTGGTTGATTGATTGATTGGTTGGTTGGTTGGTTGGTTGGTTGGTTGATTGGTTGGTTGGGTGGTTGATTGATTGATTGGTTGGTTGGTTGGTTGGTTGGTTGTTGGTTGGTTGGTTGGTTGGTTGTCATTAACGTGGCAGCCTCTCCTCACTGAGACAAACAGACGAGTCTCGTCCTGTCCATCCCCTTAGACTCTGCAGGAGGCGCAGCAGGAGGAGGAGGAGGAGGAGGAGGCGGCGGCGGCGGCGGCGCTCCCCTCACTCCCTCATGCAGACGTTGCACCTCCCGATGCTCTCCCTCTGCTGCCAGCCCTCGGTCAGCGTGGTGGAGGAGCCGTTGGAGGCGGAGGGCGTCGCCTCCACCCGCGTCAGCCAGAAACTGTAGATGTTGGCGAAGTAGTGGCAGGTTCCTCGGGGCCCCTGACACTCCACGAAGGGCTGGGCCCTGAAGTCTGTCAGACAGCTACCTGATGATGTCAGGGACTGGCCGCCGCCCTCGTCACCTGCACCTGTATGCTGCACAGGAAATGACATCATTGTTACTGGGTGTCCGCCGAACTTCCTCCAGTTAGTTTAGTTACTGTTACTGTATACAACTTCATACAGCAGGGACACGAAACTGTCTCTGCTTAGGGGCCACTTTTGTCAAAAGACAGGAGGCTGGGGCCAGTCTCAGCAGCCCTAAACAAATTTTAGGACATTTCTGGGATTTAAGGACATTTCTGGGACTTTAGGACATTTCTAGGATTTTAGGATGTTTGTTGGATTTTAAAACATTTTCAGTATTTTGGGACGTCTTTGATTTTAGGATGTCTCTCTATATGGAATATTGTCGGATTTTAGAATGTGTCAGATTTTTGGACATTTCTAGGATTTTAGGATGTTTGTTGGATTTTAAAACGTTTCTAGGACTGTAAGACGTTTTCAGGATTTTAGGATGTCTTTAAGATTTAAGGACTATTGTCGGATTTTAGCACGTTTGTCGAATTTTAGGACATTTTTTTAGCATTTTAGAAAGTTTCTTGAATTTTAGGACATTACAAGGATTTAGGGACATTGCTAGCATTTGTCAGCATTTGTCAGACTTTAGGATATTTGTGGGATTTTAGGACATTTCATGAATTTTAGGACGTCTTTAGGATTTTAGGATGTTTATAGGATTTAAGTAAATTTCTAGAAGTTAGGACATTCGCAGTCTGAAGGTGCTATATGAACAGAATTTTATCATTATTATGATTATTATTATCATAAGCAGTATTAGCAGGAACAGAAGTACTACAGTAACAGTATTAGCAGTGGTATCAGTAGCATCATTGGCAGTGGTAGAGGTAGTAGTACCATGTTAGTAACAGTACCTCTACCTCTGCAGTACCCACCATGAGGAAGGAGTATCCGGTCCACAGGCTCCTCCAGCTGGGGGGGCAGTCTGGCTGGTTGGAGGTCTGGCTGTGCAGAGCGACAGGTGGGGAGGGGGCTTCACACACCACGCAGCGGCTGATGTGGTCTTCGATGGAGGCTCCGCCCACCGGGATACTGGGGACGGCGGCCGTCGTCGACAGCCAGTAGGATTTGTCGTTCCGGCTGGCGTACGAGCAGGTTCCCATGTTACAGGAGGAGAACGGCATGGTGGAGAAGACCCGCATGCAGGACCCGGCCTGACCTGGAAACGTCGGAAAATATTGAATCAGTTTAAATCCTTGAACGAGTCAAAGATCTCAGGAGACTTTGACTCCGTCCTCATGGAGGAACGTTAGTGTGAGTCTGTGTGTTTGGTTCTCCGGGAGAACATCAGGAACACTTCGAGGAACCCGAACGACACGTCGACCACAGAGGAGGCGGAGCCGAAAGAATCAGACCAGGTGTGGACGAGAGTTCAGGATTTCTCAGATTTCAGGACATTTCTTAGATTTCAGGACATGTCCCAGATTTCATGACATTTCTCAGATTTCAGGACATTTCTTAGATTTCAGGACATGTCCCAGATTTCAGGACATTTCTCAGATTTTCGGACATTTCTTAGATTTATGACGCTTCTGGGATTTGAGGACATTTCTTGGCTTGTAAGACATTTCTGGGATTTCAGGACATGTCTGGGTTTTGAAGACGTTTCTTGACTTTTAGGATGTTTCTTAAATTTTTAGGAGATTTTTAGGATTTGAGGACAGTCCTTGAATTTTGGGACATTTATTGGATTTTAGGACATTTTAAGCCCTGGACTTTGTTGGGCGTCTTTGTTCAAATCTTCAGTGTATTGTGGACGTGTGTGTGTGTGTGTGTATGTGTTTGTGTGTGCATGTGTGTGTGTGTGTTTGTGTGTGCATGTGTGTGCATGTGTGTGTGTGTGTGTGTGTGTGTTACCCAGGTCCTGAGTGTGAGCCTTCTCCTGACCCTCCAGGTACAGCAGACTGTATCCGACCCACAGGACTCTCATGTTCGGTGGACACGAGGGGACAAACTTCGACTGGCTGTGCATCACCAACAGGAAGCCCGAGTTCAAGTTTTTGGTGGGCCCCGCGGGGCCGCGGTCTCCGATCGGACCGGGATCACCTGAGACACGCGGACCACAGAGACTCACATCAGCTGATCAGTTCTACACAGCACGTCCGACAGCGTGGACGGACGGAGGCCTCACCTTTGGCTCCCACGGCGCCGCTCTCCCCCGGCAGGCCCGGCACTCCTCGCTCTCCATCTGGACCCAGGGGCCCCTCAGGGCCTATCGGCCCCTCAGGCCCGATGTCCCCCTTCCTACCTGAAAGACATCATCAATCCCCTTCAGCATCAGCTGCTCTGATCCTGAAACTGACCGCAGAGACGGAACCAGTACTCAGATCCTTTACTGAAGTAAAAGTACTACTACCACACTGAGAAAAGTCCTGCATTTAAAAAGTTACACAAGTAAAAGTACTACTACCACAGAGAAAAGTCCTGTATTAATCAAGTTACTGAAGTAAAAGTCAGTAAGTATTATCATGAAAATGTACTTAAGGTATAAAAATAAAAAAAATACAAAATTAAGAAAAATGTAAAAAAAAAACCCTAAAACCTCCAGAAACTATTAAAATAAGGAAAAAATAATAATGAAATGTTTCTTAAAATATTTTCCAAAGGACCCAATTTAGAAAAAAAAAGAACACCCAAAAAAACTGAATAGTATTTTAAAAAAGAGGGAAAAAAAGAAAATTTTTAAATTCAGAAAAATAAAAACCACAAAAAACTCAAAAGTATTCAAAAAACAGAAAAACAAACAAACAAGAAAATGACACAAATGACAAGAAAAATCAAACTGTGACGTTTCGTCTGCGCTCCCTTCGTTGAGCTAAATACCGTGAACGTGGAGCTTATTGCATTTGGACGATGTTGGTAAAATCTGTTCCCTTCGAACAATTTCTGTTTAAAAAAATAAAATTACTAAATTAATTAAAATAAAATGAAATAAAATGAAATAAAATAAAATAAAATAAAAAACAGAAATCACTCTGGACCGGCCCTCATGTCTCACCTTTTGCGCCTCTTCTGCCGACCTCTCCCTCGAGGCCGACATCTCCGGGCTGACCGGGGAGGCCTGGGGGTCCTGGGGGCCCCTGTGTCGCTGGAGGGTAGGTGGGGCAGGGGGACACTCGGCCCTTCTCCCCCTTTGGACCCATGGGTCCAGCAAAACCCTTCGGTCCCGGAGGCCCACTTGCACCGGTGCAACCTCTGGGACCCCGATTACCAGGAAGTCCCATCAGACCTGGAGATCCCCGAATGCCTGATCTCACACACACACACACACACACACACACACACACACACACACACACACACACACGTAAGAAAGAGACAGTCCACGATGAGGCGTCCTGACATCAGCTGAAACACACTGAAACAAAATGTTTTCTCATGTTTGCGTAAAAAAAGGGGAAACTAGATTTATAATTATTATAATTATACATGCATATGTACATTTAAGACTATGTTACAAAATGATTATTTTTTTCAGCTCATTTCTCTTCTGAAAAAGTTCCTCAGCTTTCAAAGGGTTAATAATTCAATGACTTTTCCAAAACTTTCAAAGATTTTGATTTATTTCATGAGTTTTGCAGGCTTGGAACTTGTGAAAGTGAAATTCCATGACTTTTCCAGCTTTTCCATGACCGTGGGAGCGCTGTTTAAACATGTGTCAGTAACATGGAGCCTCTAACCTTTCACTCCTGGATTTCCAGGGATGCCTGGCAGTCCTCTGGGCCCCGCAGATCCTTTTGGGCCCACCGGCCCCTGGCACCCTGTGTCCCCGTTGTCCCCATCGTCTCCAGGCACCGGAGGGTTCAGACCAGGGTCCCCGACCTCACCAGCACACCCTGAGACACCAAACAAAGGTCAGAGGTCACGCAGGGTGATTTTCTGACTCAAAGCTAATTAATTAACCCTTTAAGGACTGTTTGTCGCATTTTAGTCTCTTTTCATCCTTTATTAATAACTCTGTGTGTGTGTTGATGCATGTGTCCTAAATGTAGTCCAGATTGTGTATCTGAGTGTAATCAGTGAATTTGCAGCTCAGCTCCTACAATAAGTCTAAAATACACTGTGGAAACTAAATAGTTACATTCAGACTGTTCAGGTCCAAAAATGCTCCATTGAAACCCATTCAAACTGATGGTTAAAAAATAAACTTAATGAAAGAAAGAAATCATATTAATGTATGATGTCTTTTTAAAGCTTGATTTTTGTGTGCAGAGTGATATAAGTGTGTGTAATATTAAAGCGGGCCTTAAGGGGTTAACCTTAAAGTCTGACCTGGTTCTCCATCTGGTCCAGTACAACCAGTATCTCCACGCGGCCCCAGGATCGGACTCTTACAGTCTGGGCCAGGTTTACCTTCAGGTCCCAAACCTCCTGGAGGTCCTGCAAGACAAAGTCGTGAACTTAATAATAACAATAACAATAATAATAACAACAACAACAATAATAATAATAATAATAATAATAATAATAACAATAATAACAATAACAATAACAATAACAATAACAATAATAACAATAATAATAATACCAATAACAATAACAATAATAATAACAATAACAATAACAATAATAATAATAATAACAATAATAATGCTGATGATGATGATGATGAACTTAACTGAAGTGAAACCTTTAAAATCAGGAAAAAACAAGAATATTCGATATCTAAGATTATTTACAGTCTCATATTCAATATGATTTCATATCTTTGTGTTGTTCAGCCCTCGTTAGAGCTAAAATCTCCCCACTGCTACACACCTGTGGATCCTGGGGGCCCTCTGGGTCCTGGGGGGCCAGGCTGGGATGACCCAAAGGGACCTGGAGGACCTGGAGGACCTTTATCTCCTGGGAGACCGTTGGAGCCCGGAGGACCCGGCACGCCCAGACCTGCACACAGCGCCGGACGATGATGTGTGTGTGTGTTAACAGCTGACTCAGTTTGTCTGATGTGAGTGTGTGTGTTTATTGTGTTTGTGAGAGACTCAAACCTCTGGTCCCCATGTCCCCCTTCACGCCTTTCAGTCCGTCCAACCCGTGAAGTCCAAGCGGCCCAGGAGGACCTGACGCACAAAAACAAAAATCAAAAAAATTATTAAGGCTTTTTAAATGTATGTATGATAATAAAAAAAAACACCTGATTAATGGAGTGTATGAGCAAAAATGTATAGATGTACACACACACACACACACACACACACACACACACACACACACACACACACTTTTTTTCTGGTTAGGTGGAGCTAAATGCAACAAGTGAAGCTTGAATTTTATTCTATTATTGTCATTTAACATTTATTTATTTATTTGCTGGGTTAGACTAGATCAGAATTAAATTAATTGTATTAATCCTGAAGTAAATTAAAGCATTAAGCAGCTCACATTAAAAAATAATTATACAACAAGACAATACAGAATTAAAAACAACAGATAAGAACCAATAAAAATAAAAACAGATAAACAAACCTAGACCACAAGAAGTTGAAAAACTCAACAAAAAAGAGTCAGAGGATGAAGTGATAATCATAAACAATAAGCAGCTCTGGGTTTGAGGTCTGACCTTGAAGTCCTGGAGAGCCTTGCGGTCCTGGAGGACCATCAGCACCTGCTTTACCAGGAAGACCTGAAAGACCAGAGCGACCTCTGGGACCTGAGGGGCCGACCACACCTGGGACCAAGGAGACGTACAGACAGGGTTAAAATAATGCTCGCTGTCATGACGTCAGAGCCCCAAAAAGTCCTGAAGTTCTGTCAAACTTCTGTGTTATTAATCATTTTCCTCAGGAATTAAAATCTTTTGAGTCGGCCTACTTCTCCTATAGCTGCCAACAGCCTGCCAACATTCACAGTTAGAGAAAGGCTGAAAATAAGCTCATGTGCTTGTGGCCCCGGGCCCCCAAAACATTACATCTGCCCCTGGTAATAATAATGACAGCTCAGCTCAGCAGGTCACATGACTGCGCTCAGGTTAAAGACTGAGGGTGTAAAGACTCGATGAGGTTTAGCGTCTGTACCCGGCTGGCCCAGGTCTCCCTGATGGCCTGGATCTCCTTTGCATCCTCTCTGTCCCGGAGCTCCGATAAAACCGGGTCCTCCAGGATCTCCTCGAGGTCCCGGAGGTCCTGAGAGGACAAAAAAAACCAGCTGATTCTTCCAGAAATTCATCTTCGTCACAAAGCGCGTCCTCCTCGCTCTTTAATGGTTAATAACAGATGATCTCTTTTTAGTTTCCATTTTCAACAATATTAAACCAACAGAATGATAATGAGGATAATAATGTAAAATCATTTGACTTGCAGTATATTCAGGCTGCTGATCATCTTTTTTTCTGTGCTTCAATGCCCAAAAAAACCCAAAACAAAACCAGAATCTCACCTGAGGCCCCGAAGTCTCCTGCAGGCCCCTTTTCTCCTGGTGGACCAGGACAACCAACAGAGTCTCCTTTATCACCTGAAACACACGCGGAAACATTATAGCTGCAGCGCAGCAGTGGGTCAACTTTGACATGGTAATTATATTTATATTTGGCTATTTTTAAAGAAAATATTTAGGCTCTCCTTTCAAATTTTGGAGTTTGTTTGATGAGAATAATTTAGTTATTTTAACTTTTTGCAATTTTTAAGGAAATATTGTGGCTTTTTTTTTCAATTTTAAAAACAATTCTTGGCAAGTTTTGTGGAGAAACATGTTTTTCATTCCCTTAAAAAAATGTATTTTTGAAGAAAACATTTTTCCAAATGTTTCTTTCTTTCTTTTTTTCTTTCTTTCTTTAAACTGGCAATTTTTGTAGAAAAAAACAGACTGGAGAGACAGAGTCCATAAGAGACAGAGTCCACAGCTTTCCAGACTATAAATCATCAAACCTTGAAAAATGTCTTTGAAATAATGTGTCTAACAGTAGTGGGGGGTAGGCATAAGTATTTAGCGGGGGTTAAATTTACAGCCTTTGACATGGTAATATTGTGGCTGACTTACCTGAGCAGTGGGGACTTTACGCTAAAAACCGTCCATGCAGATAAACCATTATGTGTCTGAAATGCCAATAGTATATTCTATGTATAAGTCTACGCCTGTCTGGCCACGAATGCTGCAGAAAGTGATGAGATTTTCCTTGTTCACCCTCTTCCTAAAAATCTAAATGTAACTCTCAAGACCCAAATGACCAACTTTTGTCCGTTTTAAGGGTCATTAGTCCTTGTAATATCTTTGAAATGAGATGTTTCAGACCCACACAGCACAAAGTGTGAGGAGGTAAAAACATGTTTAATCTGCTCCAGCTGAGACTTGAACTCACAACCTTCACATCAGGCACCACGTTGTTATCAGGCCGAGCTACCTCTCCAGTGTAGAATTTAGAGGTGACTTCCCATGATGATACAGCAGGGGGCAGCACAACAGCTGTACATGTATTTACAGGCATATTTCAAACCAGTGTCAAAAACATATATATTGTTTTTTTGGATTCACTGTGCTGAATTATTTCTGTGTTTTGTTTTGCTAATTTTGTTTACATTGGGAGAGGAGTGATATGTGCATACAGGTGTTGGTGTATCCGCGTTACATGGATATGTGTAAGCATACGTGTGCATATATTGTATATGTGTACAAAGTGCATTTATTAGTGATTGTCCTTGCTACCTGTGGATCCGGCACATCCTTGGTGACCGGGTTCTCCATCTTTCCCCGGACATCCCAGGTTACCCTGCAGTCAAAAACAAACAGATCATTTCTGAACAAAACAATCAAAAGACAACGGTCCGATTTGTTGATTTTAATATTTAAACCTCGTCTTCTGGGTGGTCTTTGGTGGTTCAAACAATTAGCACTTACGCACCCAAAGCACAAAAAAACGTCTGTTAGGATTTCTGTTGGTAGAGTTTTACTTACCGGATCTCCAGTCTCTCCGGGGAACCCGATGAATCCTGGTGGTCCTGTACGTCCAGTTGGTCCTGGAGGTCCTGGTTTTCCGTAGGGCCCTGGGGGTCCCGGGATTCCTACAATGCCTGGGGGTCCATTAATACCTGGATACCCTGGCTTACCGGTAGCTCCTCTCGCACCTTTATTTCCTGTAGGGACAGCGTGTTTGATGTTATTCTCTGTTGTGCTTCAGCAGTAACTCAGGGACGACCCCTGACTGGTTTGTGTAAGATTTGTCAGAGACGAGTTTTTCTGTGGACAGACGTCTTCTCATCCATTCGGCTGACATGTGGTGTACCACAGGGTTCAATGCTCGGTCCCTTTCTTTTCTCCATGTACATGCTTCTCCTTTGTTTCTTATTTATTTTTCACTGTTACGCAGACGACACACAGCTTTTCTTTAAATTCAAATAACCTCAGTCAACTCTCCACCTGGCTATCAAAAAAACCCAACAAAACAGCCACCTTTTCATGATTTTGGTAAATTCTCTGTTTTTCATGCAAAATGTCAAATTGTAAATAAAACATTTTGTGTGATTGTGTGTCATTTTTTTTTTCTTTACAAAATGTGGATATGTTTGAAAAAAAATATTTTGCCAATTTCTTTAATCTTTAAAACTTTTAGCAATTTTTAGAGAAAATATTTTGCCAATTTTTGGGCAAGTTTTAAAACAAATTTTGGCAATTTTTCCCCCTTAACATTTTTTTGTGGTTTTTGAAGGAAACGTGCAGTTCCAAACAGTTGGATTATCAATTACAGACAGTCGTTGAAGACATCACGTGTTATTATACAGGTCTGTGAAACACATTTCCATTACTTTTCCAAAACCTTCAGGGAATATTTTGTTGAATATTTTGTCTTTTAGGACTAGATGATCCCTGTCAGATCCTGTTATCATGGGCCCAAGAGCATTTCTGATAAAATACAGAATAGGGACACACATTCGTCCTGAAGCAGCTCTGACCAGCTTTTTAGTATGTTGCATGTTGACAGCAGCAGAAATAAGATGACAAAAGTATTCAGTGTTCTGCCGATTAGTTTTTTACAAATGTTTTGCATTTTGATTTAAACACTTTTATCATCTTATGTCAGGCTGGTAGGATTTGATTTCGGCTGATTTAGTTTAGAGCTGCGATCACGACCCTGCCACTTCCTGTGTGACATCACACCCTAACACTGGTCTCCGTGGTAACAGCTCTGACCTCGGGATCCAGGGAAGCCGTTGAGGCCTGCCGGTCCGTCTTTTCCTCGTCCTCCTTTGATGAGGATAACCTTGGTTTCTCCTGGAGGCCCCTGGGCCCCTTTACAGCCTGCAGGGGACACACATGGGAGACATATGTACTCAGTTTGTGTGTTACAGCAGTGTCATTAGTGTCATACGTGACAGATTTGACATGCAGTAACAGGTTTTTTTTTCCTCAGTCATCACAGTATTTACACTGATTGTTTTATCTCAGTACTGCAGTAGTATCTGCAGTATATCTCAGTGTTTACCTTTTTCTCCTTTCGGTCCCTCACATCCTGGACCTCCGTCTTGGCCGTTGGACCCTCTCTCCCCCGTCCTCCCAGGGGCTCCAAGGGCCCCAGTCTGCCCAGGGACTCCTGGCCCTCCGACCTGGCCCCGGGGCCCCATCAGACCTGAAACAGACGGTTAGTATTTCTGTGAATCTGTCGTCAGGAAACATTTTTAAACACAGGTGTGTCGGTGGGAGGAGCTCACCTTTCAGACCAATGGGCCCCAGCAGTCCTGAGTTTCCGCTGGGGCCAGGGGGGCCCTGAGGCCCTGGGTAACCTGGAAAACCTGGAGTGCCCGGTTTCCCTTCAGGGCCTTGAGGGCCAAAACCTGGAGGACCCACCTCCCCGATCTCACCTTTCTCCCCCGGAAAACCTGAACAGGAATTTGACATTATGTAAAGAAAAGTACTTTGAAGGAAACTACAGTACAGTGAAGTACAGTTAATTACACTTAGGTAAAGTACAATGAAGTACAGTTAAGTACATTTAGGTAATGTACAGTGAAGTACAGTTAAGTACACTTAAGTAAAGTAAAGTAGAGTAAAGTACACAGAAGTAATTTACAATGAAGTATAGTGAAGTAAAGTGAAGTGAAATAAAGTATAGTGGAGTAAAGTACAGTAAAGTATGGTATAGTGAAATAAAGTAAAGTACGATGAAGTCAAGTATAGAACAGTATAGTCAAGTAAAGTAAAGTCAAGTCAAGTCAAGTCAAGTCTTTAAGGGCATCTTTCGGAGCCAGAGTTTACCTGGGGGTCCTATGGGTCCCTGGGGGCCAAAAAGGCCTCTGGGACCAGGTTTTCCTGCATCACAGCGTTCAGGTGAGGGTCCCTGAGGGCCGGTTACACCTGGGGCTCCATCCTGTCCCCTTTGGCCCTTAGGTCCGGGGCCTCCAGCCAGACCCAGGAGTCCTGGACAAACACAGGAAATGTTTCTGAAAACAGGAATCTGATTTCGGATTCAGTCTATTTTTTATTTTGCTGATGCTGTTATTCTATTCTCTAACCTTGACCTTCGACCATCAAAATCAAATCAGTTCATCCTTGAGTGCAGGTGAAGGTTTGTGTCACATTAAAGTAATTTGCTACAGTTGAGCTGAAAGCAAGACCACAGTGACCTTGACCTTTAACCACCCAAATCTAATCAGTTCATTGTTAAGGCTGAATGAGGCTGAATTTTTTCACTTTTGTGCCAAAAGTGAAAAAATTCTCTAAACGTGTTCTTAGATATCGTGTTCACAAGAATAAGACAGATGAGACCAGTGACCTTTGATCACCAAAATATAATGAATTCGTCACTAATTTGAGGTAAACCTTTGTGCCAGTTTTGAAAAAATCCCCTAACGGCCTTATTGAGATATCCTGTTCACTAAAATACGGCAGATGCAAGGTCACCATGACCTTGACCTTCAATTCATCATTGAGTGTAAGTGAACTGATGATATTCAGGTTCAATACTTTACCTTTTAGTCCGTCGTTACCAGGGGGACCAGGGACTCCTTTAGGTCCCTGAGAACCCGGTCGCCCTGGAAAGCCAATAGGTCCTGAGGGCCCAACATAAGAGTTTCCTGCTGGGCCCCTGAGTCCAGGAAAGCCTGGGAGCCCTGGAGAACCTGGCATACACACAGTTATACACCCTGTAAACACAGCTGATAATGACATTAAACCAAAACATCTGAATCCTCGTCTGTAGGCGTTCTCAGGTTCTCTTTGAGAGTTGAAGATAAGTAATATCCAGGTCTCAATTTAGGTTCATTCACATTTTTATCAATAACTTTCCAGGACTTTTCCATGACTTTGAGGTAAATTTTAAAGACCGTAAATTCACTGAAATGACCACTGATACCCTTAATGAATTCTTTTCATTATTATATAATAGCTTGGTTAAATATATATTATTTAAAAACAGGAATTAGAACTAAATATTTAAATATAACTTATGGACTGTTATTTATGAGATTGGAGGGGGTGGTGCAAAACGGGGAAGGCGTGTCATATAAGTTTTTCAACACTGGGAAGGACTTTTGTGTTTTATTTTGGTGTTGGAGGGGGAAAAAAACTTTAATTGCTGTGTACTGTAATTTTTTTTTTACTGCAAAGAGAACATTTCTTTAATCTTTAAATTTTTTTGGTGATTTTAGAAGAAAACATTTCTGGGCATTTTTTAATTTCTTGTGACTTTTGAAAATAACATGTCTGAGCACGTTTTCATAAAGCAAAAAGAGAGACGGGTGACTGTACCTGGATCTCCACCATAACTGATGCCTTCAGATCCCTCTTCTCCCGGATCTCCGAGTAAACCTGGAGGTCCTGCAGCAGGAGGAGAGGGTGAACATAGGAGACAATGTAAAAGATGATAATAGAAATAATGTAAGTGATAATGGAAGGAAAAATGTAGGAGATAATGTAAAGAATGTAGGAGATAATGTAAGTTACAATGAGAGATAATGTCAGGTATAGTGTAGTAGATCATGTGAAGGATAATGGCAAAGAGAATATGAGGGATAATGTAGGAGATATTGAAGAATATAATGAAGAAGATAATGTCAGGTATAATGTAGGAGATCATATAGCAGATAATGTTAGAGGTAATATAGAAGATAGTGTAGGGATAATGCAGGAGATACATAAATGATAACACAGAAGGCGGCTTATGTAGGCAGTACTGTAAGGTATAGTGTAGGAGGTAATGTAAGAGGTAGCGTATGGATAATGTAAGGGATAATGTAAGAGATAAGGAAGAATATAATCTAGGAGATAACATAAGGGACAATGTAGGAGATAAGGAAGAATATAACATAGGAGATAATGTAAGGGCTAATGTAGAAGATAGGGAAGAACATAATGTAGGAGAAAATGTAAGGGATAATGTTGGAGATAATGTACAAGATTATGAACTAATGTAACAAAAGAGATAATGTCTTGTTTAATGCAGGAGATAATGTAAGGGATAATGCGGGAGATAATGAAGAGAATAATGAAAGAGTTAATGTCAGGAATACTGTATGGATGATGTAAGAGACAATGTAGAAGATATCACAGGAATAATGCCAGAGATAATGGAAGAAATAATGACGGGGATAATGTAGAAGATAATGTAAGGGAAGGTGAAATATGTGTGCCTTAGTACCTTGTCTTCCAGGTAGTCCAGGAAGTCCAGACTGTCCTTTGTCTCCTTTTACTCCATCAGGACCAGTGATGCCATTAAAACCTGGAGGACCTGGGAGACCTGGGTAACCTGGAGAGACAGGTGGACAGGAAGTCAGACAGACGGGTTGCAGGGCGGCCCTTGGCACAGGCGAGTATAGGAGGTTGCTCAGAGCGCCACACGCTGGAGGGGCGCCGCTGGTTGCACTAAAGATAATAATTCTCTGCGCCGGTTAGCCCCTTTCTTCATTTTCTGCCCTGAAATAACAAATGAACAAATAAAGAGAGAAATAATCCTAAACTCAGCGTCCCTGCTGTTTCTCATCATTGACCTGTTGACCAGCCTGCACCTGAGACCTGACGGCGCTGTGGACCGAGAGACAAGACGGGGATAAGATACTGATGCTGACTGATCCGCTCTGCTCTCATTGTCCAACGGTGTCTCCACCTGTGTCCGCTCCGCTCTCATTCTCCGCTGATGTCTCCACCTGTGTCTCTGCTGTTGTCTTCAAATGTCCGCTCCCCTCTTATTCCCCGCCTGTGTCTCCGCTGGTGTCTCCACCAGTATCTCCCAATGTCCGCTCCGCTCTCATTCTCAGCCAATGTCTCTGCCGGTGTCTCCAAACGTCCACTCCGCTCTCATTCTCTGCCTGTGTCTCCTCTGTCTTCATAGTCCGCTCCGGTTTCATTGTCCGACAGATGTCTCAGCAGGCGTTTGTCCTCCACTGTCTCCCACATGTCTTCGTCTGTGCAGTAATCGGTTAATGTCCTCTCTAACTGTCCAGATGTGGACACTTTAGCAGAAGCTCCAGCAGCTGCAGAAGAAACTTGTAATCTGCATCTACACATCTCTGTGAAGCGGGAACATTTAGGCTGTTATCGGTGCTCTGTGAGGAACTGCTGCTACCGTTGTTGTTGTTGTAGTTGTTGTTGTTGTTGTTGTTGTTGTTGTAGTTGAATGAAACAGACTGAATGTTGAGTCACAGTCAGATTTCCTGTGTGTTTGAATGCAGCTGCAGGTCAGACAGCAGCAGCATCACCACAGACATACTGTGAGACTGTCAGTGTCTCTGAGACACTGACAGTCTCACAGTTACACAGACACACTGTGAGACTGTCAGTGTCTCTGAGACACTGACAGTCTCACAGTTACACAGACACACTGTGAGACTGTCAGTGTCTCTGAGACACTGCAGTGACTCACAGTTACTGCTGTGACTGAATACTCTGCTGAAACCTGCTGACTTGTTGTGTTTCTAATCCAATGATGTTTACCTGCATCTCCACGGTCTCCTTTTTCTCCGGGGGCGCCGGGGTTTCTGGGTACACAGGGCAGAGTGTCACCTGTAGGTGGGGGAGGGGTCAAAATAAAAGTGGGAGGAGTCACTGAATGGCATCACTGGAGTTGTTTTCTGCAGATTTCACACACTCTGTGAAATGAACATCAGATTGATTTCTACCTCTAACTCCCTTCGGCCCCGGAGGACCAGGAAATCCTTGAGGTCCCGGGTTCCCAGGGGCCCCACGCAGTCCTACAGCTCCTACCACGCCTCGTCCCAGGGGCCCTGCAGGTCCTGATAATCCCTTTGGTCCTGGGAGTCCTGGGAAGCCCCTGTCTCCAGGAGCGCTGGAGAAACTGTCACCCTGAGATAAAAACAGAGGCGGGATTTAACTCTTTGAAACCTGAACAAATGGGCTCCATTTCTGTCAAAAACGGGAGGAAGACGATAACCAATTTGAGAAGAAATGACCAAAAAAGAGCAAGACAGTAGTTGAAAATGCAAGAAAATTAGCTGAAAATTAGTTAAAAAATAAATAAATAAAATAAACGTAAAAGCAAGTAAAAATAAATCCAAACATAAATTACCTTGAAAAGGTGCTTAAAAATATAACAGTTTTGTAACATATTTTTATATGTAATTATGGCAAGTATAAATATAATTACACCCCTTATTTCTCCCTTAAGCCTCAAGCAAGACAGTAATTGAAAATGCATGAAAATCTGTTTTCAAAAAAAGCAAAAGAAAGTAAAAAAAAACACTTAAGTTTACAGATAAAATGTGCTTTCACAAGCTTTTTTTAAACATTTTTTCCCTCGACATTTCTCCCTACCTTAAAAAAAGTGTGAAAGCAAGACGGTCGTGAAAAGGGCAAAACAATTTCCTGAAAATTATTTTAAAAAATGATGCTTTTTTAATTATTTGTGAAAGTTCATCTGAAAACAGTTCAGGAAGAGTGACGTCGAAAGGGTTAAAGGTCATCCAGCCAACAGGAGCAGCGTGACGTCGCCCCCTACAGGCTGCAGGCTTCATACTCTGAACAAATAATCCTCCATTTTTATCCATCCATATCAGTGCTTTTTCTTCGAGTGGTGCTGGAGCGTGGGCTCACCTGTGGGCCGGGGTATCCAGGGGCCCCCGGAGCCCCGTCCAGTCCTCTTCGTCCTGAGAACCCTTGTCTGCCTCTAGGGCCCTGCTGGCCCCTGTTTCCTTTATCACCTGGAGACAAAAGTCTGATCAGAACCACTGATACAACGACATCACGGCCGCAGCCGCACACTGGCTTTCACATCGCAGCAGCCCCGTGTCAAGGATGTCTACAGAATTCTATAACAATCCTAAAATTTTAAGAACATTTCTCGGATTTCAGGACATTTCTAGGATTTTAGGACATTTTTGGGATTTTAGGACATTTCTCAGATTTTTGGGCATTTTTTTTTAGATTTTTAGGACATCTTTGGGATATTAGAACATTTCTAGGACTGTAGGAATTTTCAAGAATTTTCGGATGTTTTTTGTTTTGTTTTTTTTAACGTATTTTGTATTTTAGAACATGCCAAGAATTTTCGGACATTAGGGTCTTAGCGAGGACCTCTGTTTGGGCTCTGCGGGCTCTGTATTGATGCTGTTTTATGTCTCTGACACCTTATGGAGACTAAAAGGAGGCCAGATTAAGTATTTAACGGTTAAACTCACCTTTAAATTCCACCACTATGAAATCTCCCTTCTGACCTTTGAACCCTGTGACACCTGGAAATCCAGCCAGACCCTGCAGACGAATCAGCCAATCAATCAACGAAACGATCCAAACATTGTGTTTCACATGACCTCTGACCCTGTTGTCTGGTGACTCACCTGTTGTCCACGCACTCCCATGTCTCCGGGTACACCTTTCTCTCCTCTCTGCCCCAGGGACCCCGGGGCCCCTGGAAACCCCGGAGACCCCGGATCACCCGCAGCGCCGGGGGCACCCCTCAATTCAACTGGGGGGCCACAGGCACAGTCGCCAGCGCTACCTGAGACGCACAGGAGGATTTAAAAAGAGTGATGAAAAGATGAAGTCGTTCAGGTAATTTACTTTCTCCGTAATATCAAAGTCAAAACAATCCTTGAACACATGTTGGACGAACATTTCAGGCTTTAAGGAAAAGATTTGTAGTTTTGGGCAGGGTCAAAAAAGAAAAGTTGAATTTTTTCTTTGTCTATTTGTCAAACTAAATGAACCGATAAAATAACTGAAACAATAAAATAAAATAAAATGAAAATCAATGTGGCAAAAACACTGACCTTTAAAACCCACGAAGCCCTGGGCCCCCAGGGGCCCCTGATCACCTGGATCTCCAGCCTGTCCTGGAGCCCCGGGAAGACAGTAAGTACCTGAAGAGAGAAACAGGAAGTCAGCAGGATGACAGGAAACGATCTGTACTGATTATCAAAACATGAAAATAACTTCAGGGACAGGTGAGTTTCTGACAGACAGGTGTGTGTCTGGCAGACAGATGTGTTTCTGACAGACAGATGTGTCTGACAGACAGGTGTGTGTCTGACAGACAGGTGTGTTTCTGACAGACAGGTGTGTTTCTGACAGACAGATGTGTCTGACAGACAGGTGTGTGTCTGACAGACAGGTGTGTTTCTGACAGACAGATGTGTTTCTGACAGACAGGTGTGTTTCTGACAGACAGATGTGTCTGACAGACAGGTGTGTGTCTGACAGACAGGTGTGTTTCTGACAGACAGATGTGTTTCTGACAGACAGGTGTGTTTCTGACAGACAGATGTGTTTCTGACAGACAGATGTGTTTCTGACAGACAGGTGTGTTTCTGACAGACAGATGTGTCTGACAGACAGGTGTGTGTCTGACAGACAGGTGTGTCTCTCTGACAGACAGGTGTGTTTCTGACAGACAGGTGTCTCTGGCACCTGGAACTCCAGGTTCTCCCTTCAGTCCTTTGGGTCCGGGTCGTCCTGGTTTTCCCGGTTCTCCAGGTGTGGGTCCGTTTTTGTAAACCTGTCCTGGGTCTCCTCTGTCCCCTCTGGATCCTGGAGCTCCCCTCTGACCCACAGCGCCCGGCGGCCCTGCAGACAAACACCACATTGTTATTTATTGTCACTCTGCCTTAAACGCGGTGCGGACTGTGGGCGGCGGCGGCGGCTGACCTGGTAAGGATCTGCCGGGGGCTCCTGGGGGGCCGTGCATCCCCATCAGCCCCATGTCCCCTGGAGGGCCCCTCAGTCCGGACGCCCCGGATTCTCCAACGTCACCTGGAAGACAGACTGGGTCAGCTGACGTCTGATGACTGCGATCAGCTGATCGATCGGGGCGTATTGATCGTACCCGTGTGCGTGATTTCTGCTTCCTGAGGGAGGCCTTTAGGGCCCGGATCTCCCATCATGCCCTGGGAACAGGAACAGAGAGCATCAGCACAGGAGCTCAGCTCTGATTGGCTGCTTCAGACTCAGTGACATCACAGAGAATAAAAGCGGCGTCACAGGTGAGTTTCTCCCTCCGAGGCAGGAGCGGAAAACATGTTCAGCTCCTTTACTGCAGTAAAAGTACTAATACCACACTGTGAAAAATGACTTATGGAGGATTAAATAAGGTTTTACTTCTTCTCACTTCTTTTCCAATGTGTACCCAATGTAATAAATAAAGAAATCAAATCAAACCAAATCAAATCAGAAATACTCTGTTACCCTAAAAGTCCTTAATTAAAAAGGGATATTTAAGTTAAAGTAGGTATAATTAGGGAAAAGTACTTAAAGTAATAAAAGTAAAAGCAAAAAACACCCCCCCACCTCAAAATCATTAAAATGGAAAAAAAATACCTACAAAATAAGAAAAACACCAAAATGCTCAAAATTATAAAACAGACAAAAAACACAAATATCTGAAAATTGTTAAAACATTAAAAAAAAAATAAAAAGGGAAAAAACCCACAAAATTATTTTGAAAAATTGAAAAGAAAATTATTAGAAAAACGGATAAAAATAGAAAACTGTTTTTTAAATGAGAAAAAAAACCAGAAAACCCTTAAAATGTTAAAAGGAAAAATAACACACCCCCAAAATAAGAAAAAAATCACTAAAACCTCAAAATTATAAAAAAGAAAAAAAATCCCCCAAAATAATGTTTAATATTCAAAAAAAGACACAAAAAATGAATATTATTAGAAAAGTAGAAAAATCGAACCAATGGTCCGGAGTTCCCCTCGCCCGGACGCGGGTCACCGCGGCCCCCCCCGGAGCCAGGCCTGGGGGTGGGGCTCGATGGCGAGCGCCTGGTGGCCGGGCCTTTACAGGACAGGGGACCTCCTTCCCGTGGGCTCACCACGCGTAGGAGGGGCCGTAG